>NC_042494.1:98595534-98609987 GCF_005508785.2 Acyrthosiphon pisum | reverse complement strand
TTTACTTGTGAATTATTAAAATTGTATAATTTTAATTATTTTAATAACAGTATTATGTATAAAGTTTATTAGTATTATGCTGTTTGGCATTTTTTTAATTAATATTAATTTGCATAGTTTTATATAATTTTATTTTATTTATTCATGAAATACCTACAACCTACTTAAATATGTTGAAAAAAAAACAATTTATATGATGAATTATAAGCAAGGTTTAGGTGACATAAATTCAAATGTATCTTTGCGGAGAGAGAATCAAGCAATTACTAAACAATATTTTTAAAAAAAGCACACATTGTAAAACAAATATTCTTTTCTGTGCTCAAAATCTAAAAGGTTAATGAGGATCTAGCTCCCATATTTTCCGTGGGTAGGCCCCTTAGGGGGAAGCAATTTTTTTTCACCGGAGCTTAGGGGGCGCCAATTTTTTTTTGCACCGGGGCGCAAAATGTCTAAATGCGGCACTGTATATAGCCGCTCTACTAGCTAGGTGGGGGACAGTTCGCACAGTGCTTGGTGGAATGACCCGCCTCACCCCGCACCCAGCTCCACAATTTTATTAGAATACTGGAATTAATCCTGGAAATCAGGTGTCTTGATAAAGTAATTAATAATAATAAATATTGCGACGACCCGCGACGCTGGCACTGTCGCCCGTCTCCTGTATAGTACATACTGCTCAGAAATTTGCTAATCGATTACGATTATAGAAACTAGGGTGCTCGGATAAATCAAGGCGCAAAATGAATTAATTATTGTAAAAGTGTACAAATGTACCTATGCAAAATTGTATTAATATTTATTTGTTTAGTTAGTATGTATAAATATAAAAATGCCTAAATACAATTTTTATAGTTTTGTTTTAGTTCATGGAACATTACTCCCCCCCCCCCCCGTGGGAGCACGCCAATGTTTTGGGCGCTAGTGTTGTAATGCCCAGGGGCGGACAAATTGTAAGTCCGCCTCTGATGATATTACTAAGTATTCGATGATATTATTGTGAATAAAGTAATTTATATATAACCTATTTTTAATCCTTAGCTATAAAAGTTAGACATTTTATAAATTTTATAAAATTTAAATAAAAATAATTATTACATTTTAAATTTGATATATTTTGTCAAAATTTAAACTTTAAATGCTTATAAAAAAAAATTATGCCTGTGTATTTGCAATGTTTTTCAACTGCTATTGTAACAATAAATCAGGAGCCTTGCATTAAATTTTCACGCTTTTTTATCCAACAAATAAAATTTTATTGATACTTCCCGAAAAAAAAAACTAAAAAAATTTAAAACTGACAGTGTCCGTAAACAGCTCAAAAAGAGTCAAAATATTTTCAAAATTTTATGGTGTATAAAAAATGAAAATATTCAGTGAAATACCATGTATCTACAGTTATTCATTTTTGAATTACAAAGAAATAACAAAATCCACTACGTGAGAAATTAAGCGAATATCCAATCTTGTAAAAATATGAAATTCAAACGCTCGTAAAAATTTAATTTGATTTGGTTCAAGACATTTTTTTTTTTTTATAAAGATAGATAAACTTATGAATGATTTTGTATTACATTTTCAAATCATAAATTTAAAAACAAAAAATTTAATGAATTTCTAACTCAAAATAATTTGCAAATTTTCGTAATTTTTACGTATTTTGTCAGTATTTGAACTTTAAATGCTTATAAAAAAAATTGTGACTGGATTTTTATTTTTTTTCATCTGCTTTTGAAGCAATATACTAGGAGCCTTCTATTAAATTTTCAAGCTTTTTTAACCAACAAATAAAATTGTATTTATATTTATAGAAAAAAAAATTTAATAAAATTGGAAACTGAAAATGTCCGTTTTCTTAGGAGCTCAAAATAATGTATGTCAACACGCTATTGTGTAAAATTAATTAATACGGCTAGTGGAAACCCGAAACTCTATGTATTCTGTTCAGGTATACTTACGGTTTTTTGTAACCAGTGTAAAATCTCACGAGGAACTTAGTACATATTAAATTATCGAGATTTTTGAACAAAGAAAAAATAAACCAGTCGTATTAACTGAAAATAAATTAAAAGAATTACATTTAGGTGTAAATTATTGAATATCAAATATTAAATTGTTTTACCTATATGTCAAAAAATTATAATTTTGATTTCTGTAATTTCGCTTTTATCGTTTTCTTAACACGATAGTTCGCTGTATCATAACTTTCTCATGCAAAGACGCAACTTTACGCATAGTATTATACTCATATAGTGTTCTACGAAGATTAGAAAATACTGATAAGTAATTATTATCATACGGTCTTTGTTAAGTCCCGCATCATTTTTTCACACCCATAAATTTAACGAGGAAAAAACAAGAGAAACTATTTTACTGTTTTATAAAAATATTTCAAACCGCACTCTATAATTTATACACGCGAAGTGAGATAATATCGTGCAAATAAACTTGTTTTCGACTTCACGCGTTCGATGTGTGTTTGTGCGATTGTGATATTTGTCGAAATTAAATAAATTCAAACCAAGACATCACTGCTGCAGCAGTCGAACCGAACTATTTTCCTTTAATTGAATTCTGTTACGTGTCGTCGTCTGCGGTAGCTTGAAAATACGTCGTTGTGAGATAAATTATAAACACACGAGCACAGACGAGTGTAAAAATCGCCAAGAATAAAATATCACGAAATGCTTTAACAAGGAAAACAGTAAATGGCATTATAGTGAATCTTTTTTCAAAATAAGGTTAGATGTTACGCAGGAGCGTGTAACAGCGAAGCAGACCCGACAAATGAAAAATGACTATACTACTGACTATAGTACTGACTACTACTTAGGTACTCTAGGCCTAGACACATTGTTACGCATACAAAATATTATATTGTATATAATTTATAGTAAAATATAATTTAAGATTAACTTGTGTCTGAAAATTCCTAAAAGAGAATATTTTGAATTAAGTTATGACAGGTTTCGAATTAATTTGCTCCAAAAAATTGTGAACAATAAGCTATTTGACTTAAATAAACGTTTTTATTAGCTAGGTACTTAAGACCTCAGTAGTTTGGTAGTCTATATAGGTCCTAGTTAGATCTTGAGGATGTAGTTAACTGGGGATCTAGGTGGCCGTTCACATCTATTTTTTTTTTGTATAAAATATTTGTGTTACTTAGAAGTATAGGTTAAAATAATATAACTATATCTACTTACTAGTAAAATTATAGGACATATCACCAAAGCACATGGTTTTAACTGTGTATAGTAACTAGTATGTAATATACCATGTAGTATGTACCTAATTATATATAAAAATGGGTCACTGTAATGGATGGTGTTAAATTTGAATTCGATGATATAATATCATTGTATAAGAAAAACGATTTTGAGCGAAAACGATCAGTCAGCCTATGATATTAGTATATTATTACTAAGTATTCAATGATATATTGTTGTGAATAAAGTAATTCATATATAACCTATTTTTAATCCTTAGCTATAAAAGTTAAACATTTTATACATTTTATAAAATTTAAATAAAAATAATTATTAAATTTTAAATTTGATATATTTTGTCAAAATTCAAACTTTAAATGCTTATAAAAAAAAATTATGCCTGTGTATTTGCAATGTTTTTCAACTGCTATTGTAACAATATATCAGGAGCCTTGCATTAAATTTTTATACTTTTTTACCCTACAAATACATTTTTATTGATATATAGAAAAAAAAGCTAAAGAAATTGAAAAATAACAATGTCCGTAAACAGCTCAAAAAGAGTCAAAATATTTTCAAAATTGTATGGTGTATAAAAAATGAAAATATAAACATTCAGTGAAATTGTCATGTATCTACAGTTATTCGTTTTTGAATTACAACGAAATAACAAAATCCGCTACGTGAGAAATTGAGCGAATATCCAATCTTGTAAAAATATGAAATTCAAACGCTCATAAAAATTTAATTTGATTTGCTTAAAGGCATTTTTTTTTTTTTTAATAAAGATAGATAAACTTATGAATGATCTTGTATTACATTTTCAAATCATAAGTTTAAAAACAAAAAATTTTATGAATTTCTAACTCAAAATAATTTGCACATTTTCGTAATTTTTACGTATTTTGTCAGTATTTGAACTTAAAATGCTTATAAAAAAAAATTGTGACTGAATTTTTAATTTTTTTCATCTACCTTTGAAATAATATACTTGGAGCCTTCTGTTAAATTTTTAAGCTCTTTTAACCAACAAATAAAATTGTATTAATATTTATAGAAAAAAAACTACAAAATATGGAAACTGAATATGTCCGTAAACAGCTCAAAATATTTGGAAAATGTTATGGTGTATAGAAAATGCTAATAATATAAACATTCAGTCAAAATTTCATGTACCTAAAGGTCATTTGTTTTAGAGTTGCATCAAAAACCAAAATCGATTTACTGGAAAACAGATTTTGCTAAAAAATTCCCGTTTTTCCTTAATTTTTCTTTTGTATTTCACGTCGCTTTTGAAAACTACTTTTAACCACCCAGTGTACCAACTATATTCACTTTTCTATCAGAAAAGATACGGTTGAAGAAAATCCAAGCATTTTTACTATCCTAAAAGTCGATGACAGACACAAAAAAAAAAAAAAATAATAAAAAACACACATTATTGTAGAATCAATACATTCATCGTTCCACTCAGAATCTAAAATGTCAATAAATAAATTCACAATACAAACATTATTTGTGAAATTAAATAGTAATGAATATTTAGTTAGTTAGTTATAACTATTAGAAGTTTAAACAAATTTTAATAATTTATTTATTTCTATTAATATAAAATATTTTAAATATATGTATATTATTACCTATACCTATAGTATACATATTATATGTTTAAACTTTCTATGAAGTAAACTCAATGTTGACTTGTGTTTTACTTACTAATACTCTTATTTTGTCATTTTAGATATTCATAATTTATAATAATAATACGTACCTAGTCTAAGACATACCTAAGTATTTACGATTTCGGTGCACTGTGGCATTGTTGCCATACATATCCTCGAATAATTTTAATTTATGTAATAAGTAATAACTGATATTGTTATAAATTATAATTACAAGTTATATTTGTCATGATAATATTGTTAAATGTTAATATACATTTACTATTTCACATACTACAAGAGTTAAACGTGACTGTACCTAATGTGGCTTCCTGGAAGAATGCATTACCTACTACGCTAGTACATTGTAGTATTGTACATAATTGTATTTTACTTAGTTTCCATTTTATATATCGTAAGTAAAGAGCTAGTCCAATTTAGTCATTAGTCATGGAGGACTCTTTATTTTTTTTTGCTTAGCTTCTTACTTCTTACGCATATACATTATTCACCCATACTAATAAAATAGATAATCGTAAATTATAAAGTAACTTTTCAATAGTTGTGACTATTAATGACTTATAAGATAGAATTTGTTTTTTATAAATATATACCTATACGTCCTACATTTTAATTTTTCGTACCACTATTATGATATAATTTTCTACAATCTTTTAATAATAAAATTAACATAATTTAGTTGAGATAGGTCGTTAAAATGTTACCGTCGTTACATATATTGTGATGCTGGACGGAATAAACGGAATAAATAAAAAGCAGGGGCGTAATTTCAGTTTTTTTTCTGGGTGTGCAAACTTTTAGGCAGGGCAATTTTGACATTTCACCAGGCCATTAAAAAAATATATATGTTTATATATATATAAATATAGGAAACCTATGCAAACCTATGTAAATATTCTTTCCTTCCCTTTTATAATTCTAATTGAAACTCATAACGACTAATGCAACTTTTAAATAGCTAGCAATTCAAAGAATTAAAAGCTTATAAGCAGTTAAAGCAACCAGCTAATGTCATTACTGTACATATACAAAAACTTAAAATATATATATTTTATATTACCTATATATAAAAACATGTATAAGTTAATTATGACGGTGCATTGGAGTATTAATGGCAGGCCAATTGTTAACATTTTTTAAGTTAATGGTGCCATTGCACACCCTACCCCCCCCCCCCCCCAAATGACGCCCCCGATAAAAAGGATCACGACATGCATTATTAAAGGGTTTTATATACCATAAAGTTGCCATAAAGACATAGGCGCAAATAGCGTTTAAAATTTGGGGAGATGAAGCCCAATATTAGTGCCCTATTATAATATAGAAGAAGCTTAAAAAAATGTTAGGTAATATTTGGAGGGCTTGACCCCTAAACAATTTCCCTCTATTTGCACCTATGCATATGAGCATAAAAGGTAATTTCAGAATTTAAACTTCCTGGGATTTAATTTTCTAGAAAATGATGGTCGAGTAGGTCTAGTTAATCTCTAGTTGGTCTCCGCCCTACGGTATCACTTTCTTTAAAGCTACGTAGTTCTGTGATTATAATTTCAGACTTTAAACTTTATGGAATTTAATTTTCTAGAAAATTATGATCTACGGTATGTTGGTGTCACTTCCTGTAAAACTACGTTGTGTGATTGTAGTTTCAGGCTTTTACTTTCTGGGATTATAATAATGTTCATTTTTTTTTTCAATAAGAAAACAAATCTTATTGAAACACCTAAAAGGAGGGAGTAAAAACGGCTTATGACATAAGCGCCAAAAGTACAAAAATTACATACCATTTGCGATCAATTGTCAATAATAAATTGTTAAAATATAATGTACATATTACATAGGTATTAGGTACAAATAAATACAATTTTAATTAATCAGTTGATTTTTTATCGATATGGGCATCACGGCATCACGCCGTAGAACGAACAATAAGAATAATCACGAGAGATTATTGGTTCACCGGATTGAGACGATACGTACCTACGTCAACACGTTCCCATGTGCCTCGACTGCTTGATCCATAAACGCCCCACCGGGAAGAAACCGGGTTTGCTACATCCAATTCCGACCGGTCAGAGACCGTTCCAGGTGATACACATTGATCACTTAGGTCCCTTCGAGACTAGTACGAAATCGAACAGGTATTTACTAGTGGTCGCCGACAATCTGACGACGTATTCACCTGTACCCGTGCCGTTCGACCGACACAGCTGGCGTGATAAGAAACATGATCAAGTTCTGAAACGAACGAGGAATGCCCAAGCCCCAAGCGCATTATAAGTGACCGCGGTTCGTGCTTCACCGCGAACGCTTTTCAAGAATTCTGAGGGATAGAACATACGTTAAAACTCAACTAGACAATTGTAGCTTCTTGTAATTTTTTAATTATATAATTATTTATTTTGAAAAAGTAAATTTTATAATACAAAATATTATAAAATTTATTCAAATATTAAATTCATTCCTAAACGTATTTTTCCTTTCATTACATATGCAGTTGAAATAGCTGGAATTTTTTTAGACATAGAACTATATCAGGATCATTATCTTTTCAATGCTTAGTTCTAAAATTTTATCAGCAATATGTCTTGATTTAATATCTTTATTATTTTTGTAAAAATAATCGTGTTCTCTTGCAGCTTTGTCTAATTCGTTGATCAGTTGTTTATTTTGTTCTTCATTTTTCTCTAAATTTGTAAATGGTGATAAATAATTATATTTAGGATAATGCATTGGAGGTAAAAATTTACAATTCAAAAAATCATTAAAAAAACCGGCACCTTTTATAATTTTATTTAGTAAACTTGAAATATATGACCATAAATATATCGGTTCTTTATTGGAAATATCAATTACTTTTTCCATTTTTTTAATACAAAATTTAAAAATTTCAAGTTTATCATCATGATAATTATTATTTCCCGCTCTTTCTTCACTAGATAATATCTATTATTTTATATTATATGATATATTTTTTCTGTTAATTTTTAATTTTATATTCTATGTCATTTGTTATTTCTTTTGGTAAATTTATAACATATTGTAGTAAATATTCAATACCTTTACGATCATCTGTTAAATGTTCCATTTTTTTTAAAAATAATTTAAGAATACCAGTTTTTCATGAAAACCATAATTTCCTGCTTTTTCTTCAGCTGCTATTAAATGTAATCTTTCATTTAATTGTTTCATATTATCTATCCAACGATATTCAATTTCGTTATTTGTATGATTCATTAAACCAGCTCCTTTATTTTCTGTTGGTATTGTAGAAAATCTGGTATTGTAGGATTTAAATTTTCTGTTGGTGTTGTTGGTGTTTTACTTTCTTTTGTTGTTGTTTTATTTTATTTTGTATTTTTATTTGAAATAATTGATTTCCAAATAGGACTAATCAATTTCATATAACTGTGACTGAATGTTTATATTATCATTTTCTATACACCATAACATTTTCCAAATATTTTGACTTGTTTTTTGCTGTTTACGGACATTTTCAGTTTCCATATTTTGTAGTTTTTTTTCTATAAATATCAATAAAATTTGATTTGTTGGTTAAAAAAGCTTGAAAATTTAACAGAAGGCTCCAAGTATATTGTTTCAAAGGCAGATAAAAAAAAATTAAAATCCAGTCACAATTTTTTTTTTTATAAGCATTTAAAGTTCAAAAAGTGGATGTCGCTTTGCTGTACAGTAGGCTACAAGTGGGTCATTGTATAATGGGTTGTATTAGACTTGAATTCAATGATAAAATATCATTGTATAAGAAAAACGATTCTGAGCGGAGACGGTTTGTCGGTCTGGATATTTTATATTGTTATTATTTATTTTAGAAAATGGGAAAATGACCTCTCTAAAGTACCATCTTGATCCAATTTGCTAAAAGATAACGTACTTTATGTTGAAATCGAAGCACTCCTTCTGGTAGAAATTTTGTATACAGGATATAAAAATAAAAATAAATAAAAATAAAAATAATAAACACGATTGTAAAACCAATAGCTTCCTCGCTCCGCTCAGAATCTAAAATTGACAAAATATGTAAAAATCACGAAAATTGGCAAATTATTTTGAGTTAAGAATTCGTAAAAATTTTTCTTTTTAAATCTAAGATTTGAAAATGTAATACAAGATTCTTTATAATATTGTCTACCTTTATCAAAAAAAAAATGTCTACAAGAAAGTCAAATTTAATTTTTATGAGCGTTTGAAATTCATATTTTTACAACATTTGATATTCGCTCGATTTCTCATGTGACGATTTTCTTATTTTATTGTAATTAAAAACAAATGACTGTAGATATTTGAAAATTTCACTGAATGTTAATATTTAAATTTTCTATACACCATAAAATTTTGAAAATATTTTTACTCTTTTTGAGCTGTTTAGTAAACAGTGTTTACAGACATTCTCAGTTTTCAATTTTTTTTATTTTTTTTTCTATAAATATCAATAATATTTTGTTTGTTGGGTAAAAAAGCGCGAAAATTTAATGCAAGGCTACAGATATATTGTTACAATTGCAGTTTTAAAATATTTAAAATACATTAAATACAACCTTAGTATTTACATAATATTAATATGCTTAACCACCGGTAGAAATGTCATTTTTGGATACTTTTTTTTCCTGTAGGTATAACCAACAGCAGAGGAGGTTCTGTCTGATTGTGTGAACATCTTTGGCGACTTATATTTCGGTTCTAATTTTCTTCATACATTTTTTTTTTATGAGTACGAAAATGGGACATATTTTTAAAAAATTGGACAATATTGTTAATTATATTTACTAAATAAAAAAATGATCTATTTATAAGCACTGATATTTATTAAATTAAAACAGTACCTATCCTAGTAACTAGGTAGTAAGTAGTAATACTACACAATGGTGCGACGACTTGCACACGCAATTAAATAATTTTATTGCCTTAGCGGTCCGCTGTCGGACTATATCTGCTGCGATTAACTAAAAGTCTAAACATTTTCTGTCACGACCTTTGTCACGAGTGTGCAGTGTTGCCACCTTTAAGCAGCAACATCATAGAACAATAAAACTAATTAGTTATTACATAATATAATAAAATAAAGATATCAAAATTAAGATCAAATTTTTTTCTGTTGGGGCATTTATGTATCGCTACTCGATCACCCACCCTTTTGCTTATATCATATATTCAGAAAGTATTGGTAAAAATATTTTGAGCATAATATGCTATATTTCTAAATTAAATAATTACCTAATTAATAAAATGTCTTTATTTACTTACATATCTTTAACATAATGGAAGTTAAAATAGGCATAAGGTATAAAATAAAGTACTTATATCTAATATGTTATATAAAAGTTTGTAAAGAGGTTACAATAATATGACTTATGACATACGAATGTGTTATATTATGCACATTCATATTTTATATTCATTGCAATTAAACAAATACAGTCACAGAAAGGGATTTTTAAGTATCTAAATAGCAACATATTGGTATTACCTATTAAAATAAAAATCAATAAATGCAATTTATTATGTTAGCATTATTTATTTTATTTACTTATTATGATTATATCTAAATATCAGCATACCATTAGTTATTTTAGTATCAAATGAACATAAATAATAATTACAAATTATTAGGATAGTATTATATTTTATATTATAGTATTTAATAAAATGCTCAACATAAAATTCATTTTCATATTAGATTAAAATGTTCAACATTAAATTATAGGAGGGGGGCACTTTTCCACCCTGGCTACAGTGTAGCGCCGCCCCTGTTCAAGGTCCACAGAAAATATAAGTTTATACAATATACTAAATATAGATGTCCATTGTCCATAATATGTAAATTACATGTGAAATGTTTATAGATTATTATGGTAGGTCTGCACAGGCAAATAATGAAAAAAAAATACACAAAAAACATTGTTTCTTTCAAAATCGAAATATTGTAAAAAGCTTATGCATGTGTGATCACTATGTTTAATTTAAATATTTTTGGTATTCCTGTTTTTTCTCCTCCGCGGTTCACCTATTACCAATCTCTGACTTACATTCTATTACCTATTTATTACGCAGGTATAAGAAAGTACCAATCTATTTCATATGAGATATAAGTGTATAACATAATAATTAGTAGACTTGGTATAACATACAATTAAAATACAAAAAGAATAATTATAACAGTAGGTTTAACACTTAATTTAACTTTTTGATAAATACCATTTTTAATATCAACAACATAGAATTTAAACATTAAATACTATCTTATAATTTAAAAATAAAAATGTAGTTGGTATTATATAACTTAAATATTAATAGTTTCAAGGAAAATCATTCAGGTTATAAAACAGTGTACACTTAAAAAAATGAAATGTGTAATAATAAATAATATATAGTTAATAGTATATAAATCATATAAGAATTAAACAAACACAAGACAAAAAGTATACCGTAACATTTCATTTTTGTAATCTTTTAAATTTGCTTAAGATAGTTCTAACAAGAGCACATATTTTATGATTATTAACAAAAAATTATGGCAGTATCCAGTAAATGTTGATTTGTATTAATTAACACAGTATTATTTTTCATAGTCAATAAATTCTATTAGTTTAATCTTAACATTGTTATAAATTATAACTTACAATATATTTAATAGTAATATTAGTAATTCACATAATACATGGGTTAGAAACAATAAAAAACGTATGTACCTGGATATGTTGGCTATTATTTAATAAATGGCATTGTATATGTTTTATTAGGCATTTTTCGGTATTTTCTATACAGTGGTGTAGCCAAGATTTTTTTTTCGGGAGGGGGAAGGGCTGCAGCCCCTTAGCCCCTCCTCCCTGGCTATGCCACTGTTTCTAGATGACGAGTAAAACAAGGTAGATATACAATATTTTTAACACATTTCTATAGAGTATAGATTATATTTAAACACAATATTATAGTTTAATTATATTTAGTTTCCGATGTAAATATATTGATACATAGGTATTTACTATTTACATTTAAAACTTATTAGATGTTATAAACTCAAAGTTTATATGATGCAACAATATTCAAGAATTTGATTTTAAAGCACGAAAATAGGTGAATCAGTAAAGCAAAAAATTTAATAAATCACAGACATAATTTTTAAATTTTAAAATTGTTTTTACATTGCAACATTTTGGCAGTGAATTACAATCAAAATATCATATTAAGTACCTATTATTAATTAATAATATATTTTAATTAATATTTTTTTAGTTGATTTTCTTATTAAAACCCTGGCTTATTAAGCTGCAAAATTAATGAATGAACACACGGGTGCTGGTGTATTAAAATGGAATGTTATTGCTTGTTTATTTTGAATATTTTATTTATTGCTTCTTAAAAACATGAAAACATTAATTTTAATATTGTAAAATAACAGTTATTAACTAGAATAAAAACTTTTTGTGTAGGATATAGGTATTAAAAAGTTGAAGATAGTAAGTCTTCGTGAGCCAGCCACAAGTCGATTAAATATGTTAAAATAACTTAAGATAGGAACGATTGTAGTTTGATTATTATTAATCTAAACTAGAAGGAGGAGTGTAGGAGAAACCAGCAAACACATTATCTATGTCTTGTTTATTAGTAGAAAGTTTTTCATCACAAAACGACGACATGGACGAACTGACAGATTCCTTTGTAAACTGTGGATCAATATATTGCAAATCACATGTTCCATTCTATAAAAAAAATCATGATTGATAAATAATAGAATAACTTACACACTTATAAAGTTATAATATTAAATTAATTGTTATCCAATTATATTTATTGTTAATAGATAAGCATATTAAAGTAATTTTTTTAATACTAAACTAAATTTACCAGTTGTGGTTGAAAAGGTGGTGTAATACGTTTATTCAATAAATCATCCCAATTGATTGTTTTGAAAAATGGATGTTTTTTAACCTCATTAAAATCTTGAACATTGCTACCAATTCTTTTATTGCTTTCTTTTTCCAATAACTAGAAATAAATATTTGTAATTAAAATATTATTTTTTAAATTTAGTATTAAGTTTAGTATATTTTTCAAACCTTGTGCAATAAATTTTTACATTGTGACGAAACCGATCCTTTGATTTTTAATCTACTATGCAAAACTAAATTATACATTTCTTGCACATTTAAACTGTAAAATGGTGGGAGTCCAAATAACATTTCATATAGCACTGCACCAAGACACCACCAGTCAACTGATCTGCCATATGCCTAAAAATAATAATAAATATATTAAATTAACAAAATTTTAATAATTTTCAATAAAATCAGTAGGTATTACTTCTTTCCTGATTATTTCGGGAGCAAGATATTCAGGAGTTCCACAAAATGTATTTGTAGTTTTAGTTCCGATGAGACCTTCCTTGCAAAACCCAAAATCAGTAAGGACCAAATGTCCTTCTTTGTCAAGTAACAGGTTTTCTGGTTTGAGATCTCTATAAATAATACCATTAGAGTGGAGATAACCAAGGGCCGATGCTATTTCAGCTGTATAGAACTTAGCTCGGGTTTCTGAGAATCTGACTTCTTTTTGTAAATGATAAAACAACTAAAAAGTAAAAGTAAAAATAAAATAAAATTAGACCAATACAATATTTAAAGCACATATTTACCTCTCCACCATTTACAAAATCAAGTACAAAGTAAAGTTTATCTTTGGTTTGGAAGCTGTAATGAAGGCCAACAAGAAATGGGTGGTTGATATTTTTCAGTAGAACATTGCGTTCACACATGATATGCTTGACTTCATTTCTTGCAAGTATGTGTTTTTTATCCAATACTTTTATAGCAAAATGAATGGATTCAGTTTTGTGTTCAGCCAAGTAAACTTTACCAAAGCTGCCTTTTCCAATAATACGTAGAAATACAAAATCTGATGGATTAGCACTAGAAATTAATATAAAACAAATTAATTAAACCCATTACATAAATAATTTATAAATACTTTTTGTTATAAATATAATTTTTTTTAGGAATATTTATGGCCTTTTAAGCCCGGATTTGCTCACATCATGTCTTTTTATGTTTCTCTATTATAGTCTATGTCAAAGCTTCCAGAACTGTGGGTTGTGATTATATTATTTTTGGTGAGTTACATCAAGTTTTAAAATATTTATATATTTTTTATAATACAAAATATAGATTATTTAATACTCTTAAGATTTTATAAATATTGAATGGAATGGAGTTTAGCTGGAAATCGATTTTCGCAAATTTTTTTCTTCAAATTGTGTGTTTTCCACGCTTAATGATAGTATTATAAAAAAGTTGGTCAAATTTTCAGTAGAAGTTATAAGAATAAAAAAACTTCAAAACCTTAAAATCTTATTATTAAAATACCAAAAATATATTTTTTTAATTTTTTTTTTTTTATTAGATTTTTTATCCTTATAATTTTGGTAAATCAGAAATTACCTATTGTACTTACTGTATATTATATTGTTAGTAAAGAAATTTAATAAAAAAAAAAACACCTCGATAGATGGGTATTCGCAAACTCATGTATAACTATTGACTTTGAA
>NC_042494.1:98565793-98595328 GCF_005508785.2 Acyrthosiphon pisum | reverse complement strand
AAAAACAAGTTTCCAAAAAAAAAAATAATTTCAAAATCTAACCACATTTGTGAGTTATAAATTATAACCCAAAATAATAGTTACCTTACATTTTAGGAAATAACATTTTTTTCTGGGGGGGGGGGGGGGGGAATATGTTGCCCCAGGGTACAAAATGTTCAAATACAACCCTGTATCACATACTGACAGATATTATGTAATTACTAATTAATAAACAACTTTATTGTTACCATTAGAACATATTGACTTAGTTGAACAATCATAAATTAATTAATAAAAAAAAGCTTTATTTTAATATTATGTAATGGATTTGTTTGTCAGTCTAATATGTATTTTCAATAAATATTTATTGCTTATAACTTATTATTGATTATAATAATTATATAACTTACGATGGTCTTTCTGAAGGTCCTAAATTTATTGTACCAGAGCATTTAAGAAGATTTGGTCTGTCTGGTTCTTTAACTTTAGTATCCAAGTTAAAAAATATGCGGACTTCACTTCTTTAAAATTCAAAAATTTTTTACTATTATTAACTTTAAAACATAGTAAAGTAGGTGTTTTTTTCTATAAGATAAACCATAGGATAAATTAACCATAATATTGTGAGGATATCAGAGCACTATTTATTCTCTCTCTTTGGCCGACGCAAAACATAGAAAAAACACTATTACGCAAAAACATATTTATGTAGGTTTTTGAGTAATCGAAGAGTAAAATCAACCATTACAAAAATTATAAAGAATAATAATTTTGAGCGTGAAAGTATCAATTTGTATAAATATTACAGTCTTAAAACCAAAAAATAATAAAATATAAAACTAATAAACACTCAAACCCTCAAAAATATTATCATCTATAATTTTTGTAGAGTAAGATTTTACTTTATGATTACTCAAAAAACATAAAAAAGATTTTATATGATTGTGTTTTATTGAATGTTGCACATGGGTCTGAGAGTAAACAAATATTGCACTGACATTCGCTTAAAAAGATCAATTATTATTGATTTGTTTTATAGAAAAATAAACAAAATATTTATAAGTTAAACGTTATACCTAAACCTTATAGGTCCTAGAGCATGATTACTGCAAATTATTGATGAATAGATTGGGCACACATGTCATATGCTATATACAGTTAGAGGTATAAGGTTGTAGGAAGTTGAGGTTATATGCTGTCTATACGTAGTACCAATATCTACCTTTTCTCCCATATTATAAACTAATTCTTTACATTTGTATAGTATTTATTCATATATTAGAAAGTATTTGGTCTTTGGTAATTGTTGAAAAATTTTTTTTCTATGATTTTTCATAATGAGTAATATGTATGAATTATACTGGAAAATTATTTTTAATAATGAAACTTGTTTCTAACAAGTTTTTAACAAACCATGAATTATTACCAAATCGAAATGTTTGTTGTACAAAATTAAATGCTACTGGTAAGGTATCTATAAAATCCATTTTCTATGTAAGTGGATTAAAATAAAAAATAATAATAGTGGATTAAGCATATTATATGAAATTATTGAACTTGCTTGGTGCTGGGTTAATGAATTTAAAGTAGCTTAAACAGAAAACAAATTGGTAGAGGACATCACATAGTTTTCTTTTGTAGATAGCATACAACACATTTGCCATAGATTGATTTGCCAATACATACATCTATTAAATATATTAGTGTTAATATAATATAAAAATACTCAAATAAAATTGCCACAAATAATGAATAACAATATCTATTACAAATTATCTTATAATACTTATTTTAATTTTAATATTACATGAATAAAACATAAAGACAGCAATTGAATATGAGATGGTACTATTATGTTGTATACTCGTATGTATTCATGTGTAATCAAAAAGTATTATTAAAAAAGAAATCAGATAAATGATTAAGGGCCCGTTTTACAATCATAGTTTAAACCTCGGTTACGCTTGAACCACTGATTTTACCGACCGAATTCGGTGGTTTAACCGGAGTTCAACTATTGTAATATGGGCCCTAAATTAAATTGATAATAACTGGTGTTTCTAGATAACATTATAATTGGATACAATTTTTAGGATTTTTAGAAATAATTTATTTTTTATTTGGCTTTCTGATTTATAATGATGTAAAATATATAGAATAATACATATTCGTTGAAAAAGTTTTGAATGATTAATTTTATAACTAATTCTTATTTAAAATTATGTAGTTATATTATTTTAAGCATACTTCTAAAATGTCTAAAATATCCACATGCATAGTCAATTTGTGTGTCACATAAATTGACCATGCATACGGAAATAAAATATTTAATATATTTTGAGCTTTTGATTTCAAATAATTAGTATTTATTGTTAGTCATTAATTCATTAATATCATATCATTTTTTTTTTTTATCTAGTTAACTATTTTCACTATTAACAGTCCTGTAAAGAATACTTTTAAAAAGTAATTGAGTAAATACTCAAATACATTTTTTTTTAAGTATTTAAGATACTACTCAAATACTTTAATTGTATAGTATTTCAAATACTACTCAAATACTTTGAAAAATATTTGGAATACTTTTCAAATACTTTTGGTTTTTAAAGTGGGTTTCTAACTATCGTAATATAAACATATAGGTTGTAGGTCGTCTAATAGTTAGCTAATAGTTTAAAGGGAAAATTGTTATTCAATAACTATTTTCAGAAATCTGGTTTTCACAAACCTTCAGGCTTCAGCTAACACAGACATACAGAATATTAAATAAAACTATTATTCTATTATTGTAGTTGACAATATTTTTCCAACCAATTATTTTGAATAAAAATAAAATGTTCAAAATAAAAAACCAAAGTATTCAATACCAAAAAGTATTTAATACAAATACTAATCAAAATAATTCATGCTGAAAGTATTTAAAAAGTTATTTCAATACTTAAAAAAGTATTTGAATACTTTTACTCAAATATTTTTACTTAAGTACTTTACAGGACTGACTATTAATGAGTGTGACTGCACCATTGCAGATAAATATGCACCACTAATGTTTAGTATCAACATGCACAATCTATTATGAAAGTTTATTTAATAATTTCAAATTTTAATAATAGTAGAGCACCAAGAAAAAAAAGTTCAGTTCATTCATTAAATAATTTATAAATTCTTTGTTTTCTCTTAATAGCTTTTAGATATTTTGATTGTGAATATAATTTCATAATATAATACAAACTAATAATTAGTCAAGCTTACATGTTTAGTAAATTGTTTTGATGCATTAAATGATGTACAAATTGATCAAGACCTTCCCGGCGAGAGGCAATGAATGAGGGATCCATGTTGTTACAAAACAATTTCTTACCTGGAATTTTTAAGTTTGAGTCTGGTACCTACGAAATAAAAACTTTAAATTAATAAATTAACTAAAATTAAAAATTAAAACTTCAATTTTACCTGTTTCTTTAATACTTCACTAAGTTTATAGAACTCATTATAACGCCTAAATACATGCCAAGATTCATTCCGTGACCAAATTACAATTTTATACACCTAAAAACATATGGAATTAAATTTTGCAGAACTAAATACTATACACTATAATGACTATGTCATTTTTTTATATAAAATAATTTAATATACTGTGAATTTTTTATCTTCCTGCCAAATCTCTGCTTGTGACACCATAGCTGCAGTTTTATCATCATCCTCGTCCATAGACAATTTAGAACAGTTTTCACACGTATCTAATTCTACTTGTATGCTGGACTTATTATCCATGACGTCGACACATGACCTGGAATGACCGCCGATGGTAGAATATCCACTCCGGCCTGTATGACATCCAAAATAACAAAACCAATTTAAACACATCATAGTTTTAGTCATTTCAACTATAGTTTACAAAATGACCCAGTGACCTAATAATGGACATTGGATCTAATTTCGTCACAAGAATAAATAATAATAATCGTACATAATAGTCTCTTCAGGGAAATTTATTACCTCACCACGACACATCCATTGGCATTCCAACTTCCCACTACTGTCACATAATTGTTGATTGTTTTCTAGCTAATAAAATAAATAAATCTGTGGAGAGTGGACGCTGAACTTTCCATTTTTAGAACGGCGCAGCTTATCACATTAATGACAGAGGCATAGCGCATGCGCCAGCCAACTTGCAAGTTGCACGGTAAATGATAATATTTATCAGATCATTTTGTTGTTAATTTATTTTTTTATATGTTATCATTATTATGTTTATTATTTTATTCCTACTTTGTTTACATTGTGTCATACACTCGTATGTATAGTCACGTAGAATTGTAGATAAGAAATCTAATGAAACTAAATTGTTATTCAGTGTTCGTAGTATTTCAGACTTCAGTTATTACTTATTAAATTGTTGTTGTACTCGCTTAATAATTGTTTAATGTTATTGGCTTACGATTTATTTATTGACGTTTATTCATTTCATACGTGTGAGTTTTTAAATAAATAAAAGTATTACAAAACTAAACATTGGGTTTCAGAATGGCTCAACCTCAAAGTGGAATGCCTCCTCCTGCATACCTGATGGAAATGTTCCAGAAGTAAAATACATCAAATAATTATTAAATCTAATTCAGTTATATATTTAAATATTTCCTTATTATTAAAGATTAGATAAAGACCAAAGTGGTTCCATTACAGCTAACGAATTACAAACTGCACTATCCAATGGCACATGGACACCTTTCAACCCGGAGACGGTTCGTTTAATGATGAGTAAGTCAAAAAATGTTTTAAATTTAAAATACAAATACAATTATAATGATAATTTGTGGATGATAATTGTAATTAAAAAATATATAGTAGAACCAGGGGTGGACTGGCGGGTGGATGATCCAAGCCTGGGCCTGTCGAAAATTTGGGCCGATAACTTATGATTTATGAATATTTTATTATTACCCCAAAATTGTGCTGAATTTTCAGTATTACTGGGGCCAATTTTTATTCCCAGTTTGACCCTGAATTTAACTTATAAGGACAATTAATTACTAAATGACTACATCGGACAATTGAATCATTGAATACCATTTATCATTGATGATTATGTAGTAAGTCTCATACTGTCCTTTGACTCGGGCCTTCTCCTTAATATAAGTAGAACTCAATTAAGGCATTAATTAGAAAAAGTACAGCTAACTTAATGACATATAAATAGAAGTTATAAGATGGTTCTAATCACTCTCTTGGATATACACTTACCCATCTTATAAAAGGATTGGTCAAGTATTAAGAGAACAAATCGTGAATAATTAGTACCTAATAATTCTTACTGAAGGTATCTTGGGGCAGTTTTTCAATTAACTTTAACTGATAGTATGATTTAACCGTCAGTTAATACTATAAGTACCAGTTAAACTGTTAAAGGAACTCCAGTTAATATTATAACCATCAAGTTTAACCGAGAGTTAATATAATCCTTAAATCCTAGAAAGGTACCAGCTAAGCATTCTTAAAAATTATTGCCTTACTTTAACATTAAGCCGTGTCCTTCGTGAACAGAGGCGTTCTCAGGATATTACAATAAAAATGGTTACAAAAAAAGCCGGTACGTTTTGTATCACAACTCCCGTATTATAATAATAAATATTAAAATGATGATAGGTAGTTGATAATATCAAATAATCTTTTCAAGTCATTTGTATTGTACTTTTTAAATAAACTATAAAACAATGTTATGAACCCGTATAAATAATTTATTTTAATAATTCATTTCATGTTAAATTCAATTTGAACAAAACACAATTGTGAATTATAATTTTTTAATTGAAAAAAGACAAAAACCATTATGATAACAAATTGTAAATAACCAGCCAAAAATGATGTCACATAATATAACAAAAAAAAAACTACAAATAATAACTAGTCATTATTGAAAACACTAACACATATCAAAAGTAGACAAAACGTGTATTACTAATATGTAAGAAAATAAATAACCTTGGGGGATCTATCCCCCATATCAACCTCTGTGAGAACACCCATCGGACTCTCCAGATTTACGTAGGACATGGCGTTAGCCTTACAAACAAAACAAGATTGTAAAAGCTTAATTTAATTTTTTTATTACGGCCAGTCCCAAAATTCTGTAGGTGCATTTAATCAAATAAATAAATAATAGTGATTAAATCAAGTCGTACTGCATCTGTATAGTATATTTTAATTCTTTAATTACATTTATTTAATTATTTATAGACATGTTTGACAAGTCAAATAAAGGCACTATAACATTTGAAGATTTTGGTGCATTATGGAAATATATTGTAGATTGGCAAAATTGCTTCCGTTCTTTTGATAAAGATAATTCAGGAAATATAGACAAAAATGAACTTCGAGCTGCATTACAAACATTTGGATACAATTTAAATGATGCTACTGTTACTACAATGTTGCAAAAATTTGATAGAATTGGAAAAGGGACTGTACTTTTTGATGATTTTATACAATGTTGCATCATGCTTAATGTAAGTAATGCATATTAAAATTAAATTGTTGTTTCAATTATTTTAAAAGTTACTCTTTATAAAAAGAATAATTCCTACTAACTAATATAACTCAATATAAAATAGAAGCCATGTATTTAGTAATCTTATTGTACTAACTTCTTGATTTAACAATTGATAATTTTCCTAAGATATCTTAAATAAAAAATGTTATTACAAAATTTGACCTTAAATAATTTATATAATCACACAATTTTGAAGACCTTACATATAAAGGCATCTACATATCTTTACTGTATTGTTAAATAAAATTGTGATATATTTCAATATTTAATAGTTTGTCAAAAACTATTTTATTATTACTTGTAGACTGTAGTCAAAACATGAATTGATAGAAATTGTAATTTTATATATTAGTAAGAGTTTACAAAACAGATATTTATTATTTAATTTTAATTTTTCAGAATCTAACTACAGCATTCCGCCAATTCGATACCGATCAAGATGGAGTAGTCACATTGCATTATGAACAATTTGTTGGGCTAGTGTTTAGTATTAAATGAGTCAAAATCATTTAATTTAATTTAATATTTTAATATCTATTCTGTCATTTTTTTTTTTTTTTTTTTAAATAAATTTGCACCAAACTAAAATGATATGAAAGAGGCTTTTTTTATTTTTATAAGTTATATATAATACAATTTATATTAAACTGTGTTTACTATTAAAATTAATTAGTAAACAATTCCATAAATGTTGTGATATTAAAAATGAACTTATTTAAACAATAAAAAGATAAAATTATAATAAATACAAGTATATAATATTTATTGTGTTAATCTCTAAACTTAATTAACTAAAAAAAAAAATACACTACAATATTAGTTTTTACATAACCGATGTTGTAATACCACTCAATCTTTTAATGGTAGCAATCAATTTTGTAGAAGCTACCTTATAATCAATTGGTTTTATACTGAATAATGTTACTTTTAACCTAGTCTCATTGTTGTATGTCTCCATTTTTGCTCTAGCTCTAATATCAAACAATTTAAACATTTGATTTTGAAAAACATCACTATATTCTTCCTTAGACTCTTCCATCAACCTTCCCAATTCCGCACTAGTAGTTCCCAAAAGACTTTCAGCGGTTTCCTGAAACATGGTTACCCACTGGTTTCCAGTCGAGTCACTCAATTGTGCCGAGAGCATCAATCTATACTTGAAATTTTCTGTTTCATCATTACACTTTTCACAACGATATGTTCCGTCATTTCGATCGATAACTTTTTTTTGACAATCTGGTTTTGGACACGCTTTATACAGGGCAGATTCGGATTTCACAAAAATCAAATGTGAGTACATACTATAATAATCAGCTTTATCCCCGCTACCAAGTTGAGCAAGTTGGGCTCCTTTAATTGTAAGAAATTGATTATTAGCTCCAACATCAGAACGAGCTGAAATACTAGTGAATTCTGCATTTGAAGGAAGTGAATCATACCAACCCCTTAAGCGATGTGCTTCGTCTATGTCTGGATTTATTTGCATTACAGTTGATCCTAAAAGTGACAATGATTTGCTACCCATGAATTCTCTGATTCTGCTTCCTTTTATAGCAATTACAGGTTGCAATGATCCATCAAAATCTTCTGCTTGAGTATCCCACAAAGTAATAGTCACTGAACTCAAAGACTGGTCGACTATAGTCACATCTCTTTTTTTTAATTCCTTTCTTGTAGTCTTCGACATTAACATAGTTAATTCTCCTGCAGTTTGACAAACTCCTATGACATCTACTATACCATCAACATCAACGTCTTTCACTTGACTCAATGGAACAAAATTAAATTTCAGAGCGGGCATTTGAGAATCATCAAAGTCGTGACATGGAAATATTTGTGTTTCACCAGAAAGAGTAAGCTCGTAATCATTATTCAGATTTGAAAACTTTTTATTTGCTGTTTTAATTGCGCCGCGAGTTATAAAGTATACTTTATTTACTTCAATCATATCAAAGAATTTGTCACATTCACTATTAAAGGCAGTTGCACGAATCTCGCCACTCTCATCAAGTAAATCCATGCTAAAAAGTTTACCTTCGCCTCTTTGATTATTCCAAGTACGAACTGGAGCTTTGTTTACAACTCTAGCTCTGATTGTCCATTTATTTTGATATGGGCTTAGAGAATTAATAGGATGAATATTGCTAACATCAATATCTCGCTGAAGACCATTATTTATAACACTTGATTGGACAGAATGTGATTTGGCCAAAGAATTAGACTGGGGTGTAGAATCAACTGAAGCAGAAGCGCCATTTTCCACTATTTGACCAGAATTATCAATTATTGGTTTAGGATCACCAATTTTTGAACCCACTACATCACCAGGTACCATAACTGCTAAATCTATAAGGATCATAACTTGCTTACTTCCTTTTGAACGGTCAGTCAAGCTACTGATTATATGACGTTTTATCTGTAGGATGGAAAATTCATTAATTTCTCCTGAAGAAACCATGCCATTCAACTGAGTAGCCAACATGGCAAAAGAATTTAAATTATGGCCATCAGAAATAAGTAAGCGATATCTTTCATTTGCTCCTGCAGCAGTAATTTTCCTTACACCAAGAACTTGCATGACTGGATCTTTAACATCTTCATTGTTCATGATCGACTTTAACGCACCCTTTGTTAACATTTTTTCATACTCCATTTTTTTAATGAATGATTTCCTGAATGAACATAACATAGAAATAATTATGATAATTTTAAAAACAATCCATAATTTTTACATAATTTTATGTATAATTTTTACATCCATAATTCAAAATTTTAAACAGGTATTTGGACATATTCCACTCTGTATTTTCTTCACAATGAACAATTACACCATAAGATTAAATTAATTATAACAGTTATTTAATATCAACGTAATGATCAAAATCATAATATTTTTGTCAATAATCTTCAATATTTAAAAATACAATATTATCGTTACACCCATTTGTTAATTTGATTAGCTTATTTCCATATTTTTAAAAAAATTAAATAGGTAAACTATTCTTTCAATTGAAAAAATGTGGTTATACCTATATTATTGTGGTGACTAGTAGGTAAATTTTGTAAAATGTTATTGATAAGGCATAATTTATTTTCACATATCTACCTAGATTCATTTTTTTTTTTTTTATACTAAAATGCCTTTAAACAAAAAAAATTAAATTGATACATTTATTGCTCAGCTCAGAATTTAAAGTAAGGGTAGTAAATATTGGGTCAATATTTTGTTGCGTTAAATAGTTTACATTGATAACAGCATATTATTAAAACACATCGCTTGATTATAGTTGAAAAATAAATAAATTTTAGTTAATGACCATCAATTAAGAATGAGCCTCAAATACAGTGAATTAAAAATTATTAATTTATTTACAATGTTATTAATAATCAGTGATAGGTATCTACCAAATTCGTTCAATTTAGTATTCCAAGTTATAATAGGAAGTTGACAATAAAGAAATTTAACGAAATGCTCAATACATCAATTAAAAAGCATTAATTCATTATATAGGTACTATTAAAAAATAATTTTGTCATATTTAAAATCAACAAAATATATTATCAAATATTACTGGTGTAAAAAAAAAATTATTGTAAATACACACATACCTACCTATGTATTTGAAACAGCTATTTTTTAGTATCTACCTACACACAAATATTTACAGTTTAGAATTGGCAAAAATATGTATTTCGTCCGAATAGTGCGAGTGTTGTTAATTCACATCGGGATTAAACTAAGCGCCAGACGGAATAAGATTATGGTAATTGCCAATTGGTATTATTATCAAAAACATAAGCAATCAATTATTTATATAATTATAATTTTATAATCAACGAAATTTCGAGTTTTAAAATTAGATACGATTTGGAAGCACAATAGGTAATGGAACACGTTCGTCGCCTGTGTTGTACTGAACGATTGGATTTAATACACGATAAAGAAGTACGATTAAATAATTATAAAGTTACTTACCTTCTAGTTAAAATGTATTTATTGACCGCTGGAATATGGTATTTCGTTTAAGAGTAGACCAACTAGATTTCTATTTTCTATAGTAAGTAGTAGAATACTAAATACTAAAGACTAGTTTATACTTTTCGTCTAGAGTATTTTCAATTCTGTAGGCTGTAATCTATATTCACTAATTCACTAGTTAGGTATAGTAAGTGGTTACAAAGAATACACAAGTAAGGGCGGGAAATGAGCTGATAGGAGAATTGATCAAAACCTCAAAGAGGTTGTATAATTGATAATTTATAATTATTTTCCCGCCTTATTAAATTTCGTGGCGATAACAGTTCAGTACACTAGTAGCTAGTTGCATACAACTTACTCTCTCTGACTGTCTGACAATACCAGTCATAGGGTATGCAGGGTGTGCCCTAGACACGTCTTGTCTTATGGGGCACATAAATAGTCTCAGACGGACTCTCAGTTCATAATAATTTAGACTTGTGGTAAATGATTTAGTGATATGGATATGGTAATAATAATATGAACTTGTTTTCAAATTTACTGTGAACGGTTTTCAATGATTTAAGGAAATATGGGTTTTATTTTTAGTGTACCTAAGTATTTAGTATTTACTATTTAGGCACTCCCCCTCTCGAAAACTACTATGTGTTAGTAAGCAAATTACTTATCAGTTATCTGTTATCCTACCGACCTATCATGAGTCAGTGCAGTTGTTTGTTCTGCGTAGTGCGCCGAGTAAAGGAAAATAAATCCAGCGTAATATTATTAAATATTTATATACTATCGCCATTTTTAAGGCCAATGCCTCAATATTTTACAATAAAAAAAAAATAAGAAAAACTTATTATTTTTTAATAAAAAGTAATAGCCATATATTTATAATGTAATACCATGTACTAGTGGTGAATCCAGAAATATTTTATTGGGGATGAGGAGGGCCCAAAATTGTCTCTATACTTATGACTAGGGCTCGGATTTTTATGTATTTATATAACCAAAGTATGTATTTATACAATAGAAATATGTACATAAATATGTGTTAAAAAATTCAAAATATGTATTATCGAAAAAAAAAAATTAATAATATAATAAAATGTAATAAAAAATGTATATTTATCTAATTATATTGATTACAAACATTAATTAACAATAATTTTTAAATTTTCAAATCCAAAAGATCGCCGATATTGTCATAAAATCTTAATAATAATTAATAATAAAATAAAATGTAATAAAAAATGCATATTTATCTATAGTTGTCTAATTATCTTGATTGCAATTAATAATAACCTGCACTTTTAAATTTTCGAATTCAAAAGATCGTCGATATAATATATAGTCATGATAACCTTTCAATTATTCTAAATCTGAAGAAAAGACATTAAAACAGTATTATTGTATATATATATATGTGAGAAAAAATTGAATAATTGTGAAATATGTAAAAACATGTATTTATGACAAAATATGTAAAAATATGTAAAATCAAATATAGCTCATTTTATCAAAAATATTGTGAAACATATTTATCACTTGCCGAAATTAGTTTATCATGTCGCAGAGAAAATATGTATTTACATATAAATCCGAGCCCTACTTATGACTAAGCTGCCTAAATTGTAACATAATACGTAAAAGCTTAAAGCAACAACATTTTGTTGTCAAAAAGTATGCTGGGCACCAGGAATATATAAATGAAAAAAATAGATCCTATAATATATCATACATAATAGTTAATAGTTAATACAATACTATTTTTAGGGATTTCGTGGGGGGTTTCGTTCCCATCGCTCATAAAAATTTATGAGGAATTTTGTATTCAAATTTAAAACCTTAAACTTAAAAAGAAAAATGGTTATGAATTTCTCACTCAAAATATAATCATGATTTTTACGCCTTTGGTCAAAAGTCGAACTTTCAATGCTTATAAAAAATTGTGACTATGTATTTTTAATATTTTTTTATCTATCATTGTAACAATATGTTAAAAGACTTGTAATACATTTTTAAGTTTTTTTACCCAATGAATAACATTTTATTGACATTTATAGAAAAAAAACTAAAAAAAAGCAGATGTCGCTCTGCTGTACAGTAGATTACAAGTGAGTCATTGTATAATGGATTGTATTAGACTTGAATTCAATGATATAATATCATTGTATAAAAAACAAGATTCTGAGCGGAGACGGTTTGTTAGTCTCTGGATATTTTATATTGTTATTATTTATTTTATCAAATTGAATTAATATTATAATATTTTATTTTTTTATTCATTTCTATGGTGATAAACAAAGCGTTAGAAATTAAAATCCCATTTTTAGCGTTTTTCGTAATTTTTCGGTGGTTTTTCCCGTGGCATTTAATAACTATTGAGAAAATTGAAAAATGACCTCTCTAAAGTACCATCTCGATCCAATTTGCTAAAAGATAAGATACTATATGTTGAAATCGAAGCACACTTTCTGGTAGAAATTTTGTATACAGGATATAAAAAAAAATATAAAATAAACACCATTGTAAAACCAATTGGAAACAGCTCAAAACAAGTTAAAATATTTTGAAAGTTTTATGGTTGATAAAAATTGCTAATGTAAACATTCAGTGAAAATTTCTTGTATCTATTATTTGTTTCAGAGTTACACCAAAAACCAAAATCGATTTTATCGAAAACTGATTTTGCGTAAAAGTTCCCGGTTTTCCTTAATTTTTTTTTCGTTTTTCTCGGCGCTTTTGAAAACTACTGAGAAATTTTTGACCTCCCCAATGCATCAATTAGATTCACTTTCCCATCGAACAAGGTACCGAAGTTGAAAATCCAAGCATTATTTCGACTACTTATAGTGTACACAGACAGAAGTCAAGTAATTAAAAAATTAAAAAACACACATAATTGTAAAATCCAAACATTCATCGCTCAGCTCAGAATCTAAAAAACATTTGACGAAATGAAAAAAGAATCAAAGTTTATGAGTTCACGGACTTTATTTAACAGTCCTATTTGGGTAATTGGAGGTAAAAAATTTAAAGTCAATTACGATTTCTTAAAAAAAATAACGTTATAATTTTCAATGATTTATAATTAAGTACAGTGATTATATTGTTAATACTTTATTGAAACTATTGTAAAAAACGAAACATATTTTTAATTAAGACTATAAATTCTGTGTAAAGAATTTAAATAATAATATATTATCATAATATAATGTTGCAGAATGAAAAATAAAAATATGTATGTCAAACCATAAAATAAATTAAGAAATGTGTAACATATCTAAATTCAAAGGTAAATTCTCCACTTCCTGATCTTGATCTATTGGTGATATTGACGGTGCTAAAGTGTCCATTTCAACAATTGGTTCAGGAATTGAAGCAGGTATACTATTCTCAATTACTTGACCTGAAATCTCCCTGACTGGTTTGGGATCACCAATCATTGCACCCGGACGAGTAACCAAACAAACCAAATCCGTAAGGATAATGACTTTTTTAATACTCTGACCGAGTAGACCGACTACATAACTTCTTATATATATGATTGAGAATTTGGTTAAATAGCCATTAGTAATCATATTATTTAACCGAGTAGCTAACATTACAAATGTACTGAAATGTTGACCGTCCGAAATCATTAAACGATATTTGTTCAATCCTGAGGCAGTATCTATTAGTTGTCTAATATTGATAACTTGCATGACAGGATATTTGACCTCTACATTGTCCAAGATAGATTGTAATGCACCCACTGTCAATAGTCTTGAATATAGTCCTCTTTCTATAAGTGATTTCCTGTATAAACAATAAATTAAAATTAATTTCAAAACCCATTCATAGTTACTTAAATAGTACCTAAATACATAAGTAGTGTAGTTAATATGTCACATCATAGAATAAACTTGAAACACATAACAAATAAAGAAATAGGTAGGTATTATAATTGGAATTCTATCAAATTAACTACAATTTACCAAAGGTGGGCAAGTTAATGAAAATAATTAACTCAAGTTAACTAAAGTTTTAACTTAAGTTAAGTTAAGAGGACACTAGAGCTATAAGTTAAAAGTTAACAGTTTACAAATTATAAATTTAACTCGATAAGTTAAAAGTTAATATAGAAAAACATATTAACTTAACTCAGTTTAAAAAAAGTTAATCTATTTTTTTTTAATTAGTATGTAAATCACATAAAGAGTAAATTTGTGTTTCTAGTTTCTAATTTATAAATTATAAAAAACAATTTTATTGAACTTTTATCATAATGTACACTGTATACCCTTTTACTTTTACTTTACTTATTATTATTTACTAAATTAAACTATACTCATCTCAAATTAATAATTTAACAAATACATTTTTTTTTATATCATATAGCAATTGAATGTCATATAATACGTGAAGATAAGTACATGACCTTCATATATATTATAAGTTATATAACATTAAAACATAACAATTGGCAATTTGTAATTTAAAAATATTAATTTTATTACTCAACTTTAACTTTTTAACTAGTTAATGCCCACCTTTGCAATTATAACATACTATAATTCTCAAGTAAATAAATATAGGAAACTATATTATAATATAGCCTCTTGTAGTTCTTATCAGAAACGGTTTAAAATATTACGCTTTGAATTTCTTTTTTAATAAACGTATTTCCATAAAGATATTAAATTGTAAATAATAAATATTAAATATATATACAATTGTGGAAACTGGATAATAGTATACAGACTATTAAAATAAATAAAAATAACATTATTTTAATTGTAATAAGAAATTAGATAATTTTGTTAAAATAAGAAAATTAGTTACCATATTTCTTGCTTTGTATGCAATATTCTACATTCTTCGTAAACTTGAATTGTCAGAACTGAAGCTTCCGTTCTAGGTATTGGCTCAATGTTATTACTAATTGGTCGAGGGTTACCAATAGTCTTAAAAATAATAGAACCTGGTACAATAACAGCCAAATTTGAAAAAATAATGACTTGTCTTGGTTCTTTAGCTGGTTCAATAATATTAGTTATCAGATAATTATTTATCTTTATAAGAGAAAATTTGGTAAGTATTCCAGTATCAAGCATACTGTTCAAGTGAATGCCCAACTCAACAGAATTTATAATATTTTCACCGTCAGAAACAGTTAAATTATAACAATTCTTTACAGTTGTATTATCATAATCGTTATAATAATGTTTTCTTAACATTTTTCCAACATAAATAACTTGTATGACAGGACCTTCAATTTTTTCATTGTTCTTGATGCACCTTAACGCCCCTTTTGTTAACATTTTTTCATAGTCCATTTTTTCTATGATTTTATAGTTACACCAATCTTTTGCGTGATTTTCTGTAAAATAATAAATAAAAAAGCGGGTAAGTGTATGTCGCTCTGCTGTATAGTGTACAGTAGGTTACAAGTGGGCCAATGTATAATAGGTTGTATTAAACTTAAATTCAATGACATACATGTAGGTAGGTAATATCATAGTATAAGAAAAACGATTCTGAGTGGAGACGTGGGTTAGTCTAGATTATAAGTATTTTATATTGTTGTTATTTATTATAGACTGTAAGTTGAATTAATATTATAATATTATTATAGCATTATTATTTTTTATTCGTTTCTATATGGTGATAAACAAAGCGTTGTAAATTAAAATCCCGTTTTTAGCGATTTTTCGTAATTTGTCGGTGGTTTTTCCCGTGGTATTAAATAACTATTGAGAAAATCACCCATCTAAAGAACCATCTTGATCCAATTTGCTAAAAAATAAGATACTATTTGTTGAAATTGAAGCACTCTTTCTGGTAAAAATTTTGTATACAGGATAAGAAAAAAAATTTAAAAAAAAAATAATAAACATAATTGTAGAACCACTAGCTTCCTTACTCCGTTCAGAATCTAAAAATTATTTTCAGTAATTACATGGTAATATAAAAATAAATAAACAAATATTTAAATAATTTCAACTATTATTTTTGTTGTTGTGATTAAAAAACAAAACAATTGTTAAATATTCTCCGTACCTACACATATTGATATAATATTTGTTTTTGTGCACATGCCCTAGCTAATATTTATTTTAGTTTAAATTATGGTAAAACCTGATAACAATACATCAATATTTCGCCAGTTGCCAGTTGTAGGTAATATTTGATTTTTCATTGGTAATAATATAATAAGATGGAACATTTAGACCGAGGGGTTAATACCTGACAGAAAGTTTGTAAACCAGATTACTGATTTCAATGATTATACCTATGATTACCCATGATTTACTACAAAGATTACCTATGATTACCCATGAATACCCATGATTACCCATGATTACCATCACCTTATGTACACTGATTACCCCCAAGGTGTTTACCCCTCGATTTAGACATAATCACATAACTAGGGCAGAGGACTTGTAGCATTTGCATATTTTTTTTACACAGCCACAAAAATAGCAGAGTGCGAAACAAATACGTTTCATGCTTCCACAAAGCTAGTTTTGAAATTTTATTGTGCATATAAATGCATATTTTACGTTATTTTGGTTTGTAGGGCATATTTTACACTTTTATACGCTATTTTATATTTTTTGAGACATATTTTACTTGAATCGATTTTTTCCACAGTGACATTTTTATTTCAAACAATACAGTCAAAATGTTTGGATAAAAATTTATTTATTTTTAATTTTTGTCTTTTAATATGGTTTTTGACTGTGCTCGGACACACATTTTTCTTAGAAGCGATAACGATTTTAACGTAAACTATACCTACGACATCACCACTACAGATACGTGTGTACACCATGCGGGCTTTTATTCGATTAGGATAAATAAATAATAATGTTAATGTATTATGTATTTATTATTTAAATAAAAAGGCTAAAAAAAATTTTAAGTGCATATTTTAATTGCATATTATGGGGTTTTTTAGTGCATAAGTGCTTGCATATTTAGAGCTTTTTTAGAGCTACAAGTCCTCTGCCCTACACATAACCTAATTATAAGTAATACTGTAATAGATAGTGGCCTAAAATTGGGATACAATGGTCCTCAAATCAGCCAACTGGAGTCACCTGTCCAATCCTACAGTATCCACTATCCACCATATCATTACAACCATCAATCATTATAATACGTAAGCTGATCTTTGTAATCTAAGTTATATGAATACTCAATTATTTAAATCATGGATCCAGAATCTATAGTATGTATAATATATTTTTTTGTTGCCCCCTCTCATGTTCCCTCTCATGAGAAATATGTTGACTGGCGAGGGACGGTCTATCATTACTTCATGTGATGCTTATTATAACAATATTTTTATAAAATAAAAATCATTTTTAAAAAGATGGGTAAGTGGATATCACTCTGCTGTACAGTAGGTTACAAGTGGGTCACTGTAACGGATGGTTTTAAATTTGAATTCAATGATATAATATCATTGTATAAGAAAAACGATTGTGAGCTAAAACGGTTAGTCAGCCTATGATATTACTAAGTATATTTGATGATATTATTGTGAATAAAGTAATTTATATATTTACCTATTTACGTGGAACTTTGTTTTGAATTTTCAATCCTTAGCTATAAAAGTTCAACATTTTATATATTTTTAACTACAAAAGAACTATTAAAATTAAAATTTGATAAATCTTGTCAAAATTCGAACTTTAAATGCTTATAAAAAATATTATGCCTGTGTATTTTTAATATTTTTCAACTACTTTTGTAACAAGTATATATATATATATTTATTAAATTTTTACGCATTTTTACCCAACAAATAAAATTTTATTGACAATTATAGAAAAAAAAACTAAGAAAATTGAAAACTTACAATGTCCGTAAACAGATCAAAAAGAGTAAAAATATTTTAAAAATTGTATGGTGTATAGAAAAACATTTGTATGTGTCTTTTTTATGTATCTACAGTTATTTGTTTTTGAATTACAACAAAATAACAAAATCGCTACATGAGTAATCGAGTGAATATCCAATCTTGTAAAAATATGAACTTCAAACGCTCATACAAATTTAATTTGATTTGGTTGTAGACCTTTTTTTTGTTGATAAAAGTAGAAAAATATATGAGGAATCTTGTATTACATTTTCAAATCTTAGATTTAAATAGAACTATTTTTATGAATTTATAACTTAATCTAATTAGCATATTTTCGTGAGTTTTACGTATATTGTCAAAATTTGAACTTTATAAATGATTATAAAAAAAAAACTGTGACTAAGGATTTTTAATATTTTTCAAATGTTATTGTAACAATATAGTAGAAGCCTTGTATTATATTTTCAAGCTTTTTTACCAACAAATACAATTTTATTGACATTCATAGAAAAAGATTAATAAAATTGGAAATTGAAAATGTTCTTAATAAGTTCAAAACAAATCAAAATATTTTGAAAATTGTATCGTGTATAGAAAATTCAAATAAAAAATACCGGTGAAAATTGCATGTATATACGTTCATTTGTTTTAGAGTTACACCAAAAACCAATATCGATTTTGTGGTAAACAGATTTTACCTAAAAATTCCCGTTTTTCTTTAATTTTTATGTTGTTTTTCCCGGCCCTTTTGAAAACTATTGAGAATTTTAAAATTTGACCTCCCGAATGCACCAACTAGATTCACTTTCCCATTGAACAAGATACTGTTGAAGACAATTGAAGCAATTTTAATGCCCCAAACCGTGATGACAGGTGCAAAAAAAAATTTAAAAAAAAAAAAGCATCATTGTAAAAACAATACATCATTCCACTCAGAACTCAGAATCTAAAATAATAATTTAAAAACTAGGGACAAAACGATCTTCTAAGATTCAAGGGGCAAGAAAAAAAGGAACAAATCTAGTTTAGCGCCCACTCGAATTTTTCGATTTTTTTCGGAAACCTATGTATTTCGACGAGTTTAAAACGATGGTGTAAAAATTAATTTGCGGAAATGATTATTTTGGAAGTTACAGCCTTCCAAAGTTTGCGATTTTACGTTTATACGCATGCGCGCAATACTACTATAATGCCGCGCGGAGGACCATTTTTGTTATTTTCTTGTACTTACGTATTCTAACCTGTTTAAAACGATGGTGCAATAATTTATCCCCCGATTTTCTATGCAACACCTCCCCAAGTGGGTCACAGGGTTAAGAAATTGTATTTTTGTTGCACCAAGCGGGGTCACTCGCTCGCTGCGCTCGCTCGGACAATTAAAAACGAAAATATCACCCGATTTACTATGCAACACCTCCCCAAGTGGGTCACAGGGTTAAGAAAATTGCATTTTTGTTGCACCGAGTCACCGAGCGATGTCATTCGCTCGCTGCGCTCGCTCGGATAATTAAAAACGAAAATATCCCCCGATTTGCTATGCAACACCTCCCCAAATAAGTCACGGGGTATGTTATGTTGTATAGTATGTGCAGTGATAACACGTTTTGCGGCACTCGTCGTTGCGCTTATAGTAGTGTTGCGCGCATGCGTATAAACGTAAAATCATAAACTTTGGAAGGCTGTAACTTCCAAAATAATCATTTCCGAAAATTGATTTTTACACCATCGTTTTAAACTCGTCGAAATACATAGGTTTCCGAAAAAAAAAATCAAAAAATTCGCGTGGGTGCTAAACTAGACTTATGCCGAAAAAAATTTGAGTTATCGAGACTCGATTGTATTAGATAATATGGATGACAGCACGACGCCATCATGTCGCCATGACGGTGTATTATATAACTTTCATACATGAGACAAGTCACACGATCACACTACCTTTCTAGTTTCTAAGCTGAAAAATCCATATAGGTACTTACTATTATTGTTCTGTGCTATTTTACCAAGTATAGTACCACAGCGGCAAAGAAGTTCTGGGTTAGTAATACTTATTAGTACAGTACTACAGTAGGTAGGTACTCACTTGACTAGTGCCTTCGCGTCCGTGTAAATTTGTGTAGTGCGTGTGGTCCGTGATCAGAAATTTTTCGCTATGCACTAAACAAATAAATAATAATATTGGTTAGGTAAAAAAATGCCACGTATCTAACCACCTGTAACCCTCAGTGGATGTTTTCAACTACCTATTGGGTATTTGGTATATTATGGTAACGTTTTATCCACGGAGAAATTGTCCCTTCAGTGTAGGTGTGACCCTGGTCTTTGGCGACATTGTGATATCAGGTCAAGTATTTCCTAACCTATGCATGGTAACACTGTAAACAGTTTAAATGTCGGTTGCGATCAAACCGCGATGGAGTGGTCCAACACAGGTAGTCTTCTATTGCGTCCCAAATCTACCTAAATATGAAATATCCCGAATGCGCCCGAACATACAGTGGTTTACAAAATAACGCAAATCTAGGTAAAATAAAAATAATAAAAATGTCTTAACCTAATGAGAATGCGCTATTTTTCATTATTAAATACAACAGTGTCGTAGCCGGGGGTGCTGAAGGTCTGCAACCCCCCCTCCACTCCTGAAATATTAAGAAAATAAAAATATTATGTATTATTAAATCAGTATATGATAAAGGTTATATGAACCAAAATCTAAAATAAAACTTTGGCATCTGCATGTTACACTTATGGAAGAATCTAAGTAAACCTAAGTATTTCTACTGCTGTGTAAAAATGAACCATCCCCGAGGGCCGGGGCCCTGAAGAAAAATTCTGACCATGCCACTGAAATACAAATACGTAAGATGCGTGCAATCAGGATATTTATTTAGTTTTTATAACTACTGAAAACTGTAATAAAGTGTATAGAAGACATGAGGTTTTTATATTACATAGTTTGCATTTTATTAATTTAGAAAAAGTGCTTCTTTGATCAGTAACAATTAACAATAATTAGCCTAAAATAAATAATAATTACTTATAAGTTATAATACAATAATACCAACTGTTACAAAAACTATCAATCTTACAGAATGTCTTACCGCCTTGCAACGCTACAAACATTTCCTGTACTCTAGGAAGAGGATGCTTAACATCTTCCAGATATTTATTAATTGTGGTTTTTTAGTCTCCAAAAATTCTAATTGTATCGTTTCCTTTAAGTACTGGTACTATAAAGGCTTACCTCATTCATAATTATCAACCAACTGAATCACCATTCTCTTCTAATGTATTTAACTCTTTCTCTATTTTGTCTTAGAACGTGAATAGTCTGGCCTTGGCTTGGCGAATATAGGAACGGCAATAGGTTTCAGTCTCAAACTAATTTTCTTAAATTTGTAACTTCCAATACCTTTGTCATATAACTCTTTATGTTCTTTTAATAAACTTTTTACATCAACGTCTATCATTACTTCATCTTCTTCACAACTATTGAGATTAACGATTATGTATTTCAATATTAAATTGCATAATTAAGTCATGCCCAATTAAAGGTTTATTATTGCTTTTATAACAACTAAAAAATTAAATTTTTTTTTTACATATTTATAACACACTATCATCTCTGTCTCTCCTAATAGTTCAATCAATGCTCCATCACATGCTTTAAGTTTAAGGGGACGTTACAGTGACATTTATTGTCTCTGTCTTACAAGTGCGTAACATAGCAATTTTTACGCTCAGCAGAACACATTTATCTCCGTTAGTTTAAAAATTATAACGAATTGAGCTCATATAAAATTTAAAGGTAAGACTATTACCTAGACAATGACAAAGGCTTTTTATTATATTTTAATTTTAAATCTAGTTAAAAGTATTTTAAGATAAACAGTTTACAATTTTAAAATACTCATAACTCGCTTTAAAACTAAAATATAATAATAAGCCTATGTGATTGTCTAGGTAATATTCTTACGTTTAAATTGTATAAGATCTCAATTCACTCTATTTTTTTAACTAACGGAGATAAACGTGTTCTGCTGAGCGTAAACTTTTCTATAATACGCACTTGCAAGACGGAAACAACATATGTCACTGTAACTTCCCTTTAACTAAGGTAGGTTAACTAATGGTCCTTTAAACTTTTCTCTCATTACTTTATATGGTATTATAGATACACCTGACCCCGTACCAAGTTTCATATCTAATAATACATCATTTACAATTAATTTTACAATAATTGCCTTATTAGTTATTACTGTTAATATCAGTTAAGTTAAATATATTAGTATAATCATCATCACTATCAATTTTTTTTATAAAATTATTAGATTTTTTTACTTTTACAAACTTTAGCTAAATGTCCTTTAACATTGCAAACTTTACATAATATGTACTCCTTATACTTAGGTACATTCAGCAAATTTATGGTTGTCTCTTCCACATCCATAACAATTACTTTTCACTTTCTTCTCCTTTTTGGTGTAAACATTGCCTTAATGCCTTTTTGATTTTCCTTGACAATGAATTCTTATTGATTCTTACATATTTTTTTTTGTTGAACTTTTGTCCTTTCCATATCGAGCATCCAATTTATTAACATCAATAGTAGCAACTGTGGTGCACTTTGTTGTCGTCTCATATTTCAAAGCAAGTTAAACAATGCTTTTCAACATCTTAACCTTCGGATCCTCCTCACAAAGCCTGTCTACTACTTTGCTTGGTTTAAGACCGGAAATACATTTATCTGTCAAAACATCATTCTGTCTTGTCCCAAAGTTACAATCGATCGCAGCGCTTTTAATTACGGCAAACCATGCACCAATCGATTATCCATCTTCTTGTTTAAGTTCATAAAATTCCATTCTTCTTCAGAAAACCGGTACAATCAGAGTATAATGACCTCTAAGTAAGTCACAAATATCTCTAAACGATCTTTCCTCTGGTAATACTGGATTGTTTAATTCCTTAACAATCAGCTTATACGATTTCGGTTCAATTACCGATAGCAAAACCGGTACCTTACGCTGTTCTTCTATTTCGTTGGCCAAAAAATACTGCTCAAACCTTTTTTCATAGAGCCGCTAGTCTTCCGAGCCGTCAAACTCCGTCACATTACCAATATTTCCTAGTACTCGGATGTCTTTTGCCATTTTTCTTTCGCTCCTTCCAACGAATAAGAACTTCACAGACCAGTCGAGAACGTTACACGATTAAACGATTTTCTCTCATCGCCAGTATAATAAAAATTATATACAAGACATGAGGTTTTTATACTACATAGTGTGCATTTTATTAATGTAGAAAATGTGCTTTTTTGCACAGTAACAATTAGCAACAATTAACCTTAAATAAATAATAATTACTTATAAGTTATAATTCAGTTATACCAATTGTTACAAACACCGTAATTCCAACAAACTTTTTACGGGCCGCAATCGGGATATCAAAAAGGAAACAACTAAATAGTCAAATTTAGCCACAATCGGCGGAATCGGAAATAGTTTGATTGGCGTGTCGCGTGTATGAATCATGTAAATATTAATTTAAAAACCAAATATGTAAATGGTTAGTATTGTATTTAGTAAATTATAGACCTATAATAAACTTGTCACTCAGTCTAAAACTGTAGTACAAGGTCCTCATAAGTTATTATTAGTGTAATTAAAAAAAAATGTTGGGCGTAAATTCACTATTCTTTTTTAAGTGTGTCAGAAGTTCAAAGTTTTATGACACTGGAAATTCACCAGAAAATTAACGATTTTTCATCTAACAAGTTACTTATTTTCTTCTAATTCAAAAGCGAATAACCGTAAATATACTTAAAATATTGACCGAATGTTTGTATTTGAATTTTCTATACATGGTATAATTTTAAAAATATCTTTTTGAGCTATTTAAAGACTTAGGTAGTCCGTTTTTTTTAAAATATTTTTTAAAAATATCAATTAAAAAATGTTTGCTGTATAAGGTCGAAAACTTAATACATAGTTACTCATTAATATAACATATATATATAATATTAACAATACCTAGGTACGATTTTTTTTATAAGCATTTAAAATTCCAAGTTTGAATATTGACAAAATTTGTGAGGATCAAGAAAAATTGCAAATTATTTTGTAGTTAAAAATGTATAAAATGTTCAATTTTTATTGCTATGGATTTACAGTATTTATACAATTTAGTGTATAGATTTTCAAAGTTAAAATTTGGACGAAACTAGATATTTAAACGAGGTATAACAATTTTAGTTATTTTGTTGAAATACAAAAATATTATTTTAGCTTTCTGTATTACTAATAGTAAAATAATTCACTTTAACATCAATAATATCATAAAATATACTTAGTAATATAGGGTTAACCGTCTTCAATCAGAAATCAGAATCCGTATTTCGTATGCTATGATATTTTTATATCATTGCGTTCAAATTTAACACATACAGTAAAAACTCGATAACTCGAATCGGTTAGGGGGCGAAGATATTCCTTCAAGTTATCGAAAATTCGACTTATAGACGTTCGAGTTATCGAAGTTTCACTGTATATTAAAATGACCCACACGGCCACAAGACACTTAATTTATAGGTACAACAGAGCAGTACCTGTTAAGTTTATTAAATAAATAATAACGTTTTATATTTTATATTAGTTTATTATGAGAAAACAACGTGTACTTGAAGTTAACATCTTGTTGTATATGAGTATGTAAATATATCAGTGTGAGGTTATGGTCTTATCTTAATGATATTATATGTTTCTTATTTTCTACAGTGTTCTCATAACATTCCCCTTTTGAACATAACATTTTTTTTTTTACTTTGTAAAACAATCTTAACTATATTAACATTTTTTTTTATATAAAATATAAACAGTTATTATTTATTTTTTTAAAACACGTATTACTAAAATGATTATTACCTTTACATGCATTACACTGCTTCCCATATGCCGGACATTCTTTAAAGTTCTGTGTTTTTCCACACTTTCCATATACTGTCTGTTTTTGTTCTGTTTTATTCCGATCTTTTACAACTTTATATTTTATTCCTGCGACAATGCGGTCTCTGATTAACGTAGTGAACCAAAATTTCAGTTGTTGTGTTGCGCCGCGCCACACCTACTTGTGTAACTTGCGGTTTGCGGCAACGATTTGCGGGGACGGAAAAAGGTTACCCAAAATATTATAGGTAAAACAAAATAATAATTAACAGCCAATGCTTATGCAAGTGCGCTACGCGCGTAATAATTATAATAGATGACAACAACTTATTAATATAAAACAAGACATGAGTTGCTATCAAAAAAAGGGCGCCCCAAAACAATCATACAATAAGTTTAATTACAATGTTACGATAATTGTTGACCTGGTCCACGACTGTTGAAGATCGATCTTTCATGGATGGCTCCGGCCCCGACGATGATCGACGAGCGGCGGCAGGCGGAATCCTCACGGCGGCACGCCGTATCAACAGCAACAATCAACCAGCGGCGGCACGCAGCAACAACGGCAATAAGTCAACGGTGGCACGCAGCAACAACGGCAATAAGCCAACGGCGGCACGCAGTATATACGCGGCGGCACGCAATAACCACGGCAATAAGCCAGCGGCGGCACGCAATATATACACGGCGGCAACGGCAGTAAACCAACGACTTAACAATACAAAAAAAACGCGTCGGCCGTACACGCGGTCTGGTCGCCAAAACACAGCGCAAGGCGACGAGCAAACGCAACGATGCGTCGGGCTCGACCGCCTGGACAAGACAAGAGACGGCTGGCGGCGAACGGCCAGGCGCTGGACGGCCGAGGAGGGGGTAAGCCACCTCGTGAGCTTCGGCATCCGAGACGCAGCTTTGGGGACCTATGCCGATACTACGGTGGCGCAAAAACGCGTCCGTGTTCGAACATGTTGCTTAATTGTCGTAGATCTGTTTCAAATTTTTCAAATGTCTCGTCTGCTCCTTGAATTCGACTGTTGAATTTGAAAGTCTTTACATTTTCATTTAAAGCGGGCACATAGTAACCATCAATTTTTTTAATAGTGTTATCATATGTCCTGTCCTTTTCAGTAAATTCAAAAGTTTCGCTTACTGCCCTGCCTTCATCACCAATACAATGTATGATAATGGCAATTTTTTCTTCCTCTTTAAGTTTTATCGCGCCTGATCCTATCATGTAAAGATTGAGCACACTTTTCCATCTTGTCCAATCCTTTCCCGAAGATAGATCCTTTGGCTGCCGTAACTGATTCATGGTGGTGTTGAAATTGAACTAGTACATTATCCTACCGACTGCGCCATGTTAAGTTTATTAAATAAATAATAACTGTACCCACTATTATAATTGTATTATCTTCAATAAATAAATAAATATAAATAATTTTGTATCAAAGTTTATTTGCTTCGTGTACATACAACTTATTATGGAGTAGGTATATCATACTCAAAGCCTTCAAAGACCAACATATTAAAGACTCAACTTCAAGGAACATGGGTGAATATTAATTATTATAACTGATATTGCTATGGTAGTTGCCGCCTACCACCAGAGTATGTAGATTGTGCGAGCATATTCAGTACATTCGAGTATAATCACCTTATCATGATTATTATTATTTATTACCTAAAAGGAAACTTTGTTCTTTGGTAATAATAGGTAAATAGGTAATTGGTGTTATTGTTATTTGTTATTACACGATAACTACCAAAACAGCATAACTCTTAACTATTAAATACTCTACATTTACCTATTGGCTATTATTATTAAATGTTAATTAATAATTATAATATTATATTACCTATATCATAATAACATGTATTATACATAATATATCAACTTAATAACTTATAATAACTAATATCTTTAATGATGGCGTAGACGGTAATAAAAGCATTATGCTCTGCAAAATTTGATAACTAATAATAAATATTTAAAAATTCCCGATTCCTAGTTCCTACAGGTTTAACACAGAACTGTTTTAAAAGAGGTGTGGTTAAAAATATGTTAATGTTTTTTAAGTTTTATACTCCAGGTAAATTATAAAAATTATATAAAAATCATATCTATATTTGATATTGTAAAATGTGAATTAAAAAAGAATATTAAAAAATATTTGAAATTTTGAAATGTGTAAGGTATTGTTGTTGTTTTTAATTTTAGCATTAAAAATAGAAAATATATAAATATAAGAATCATATATTGGGTAAATTTGGGTGAAATCTTTTACGACGGAGGCCATTTGGGTTTGCACTGTACGTCTGTACCTAATTATTATTTTAAATAATCTTAGTCCTGAGGTTACTACAATAGGGAAACGATCCACATGAGGACATGACACATTACCGGGTTACTCTATATTTACTCTATCGTTAAACTATATTTACGATTTTTTTTTAAGTATTTACGGTTCAAATTTTGACAAATTCATCAAAATCATGAAAATTTGTAAATTAAATTGTGGTTATACATGTATAAAATGATCGATTTTTATAGCTAATAAATAAAATTTAAAACACGGTTTCATAAGTATATCATATAGTGTATCCGAAAAAAATTAAAATTATATAAACACAGTTATTTTTAATAGACATTTTAAGTTCAAGTTTGGACAAAATCAGATATTTAAACAGAGAAAAAAAGATTTCAGTTATTTTTTTCTATTTTAAAAATATCATTATAATATATGTTGACGAATATAAATATATAATAGACCGTCTTCGCTCAGAATCGTTTATCGTATACAATGATTTTATTTAATTAAGTACTGTATTTACACATCCATTACAGTGGTTAGTGACCCACGCGACACCTTTTTATACCTATTACTTATTAGGCATATTTAAATAATTTATCTGATTTTCCTAAATACGTTATTTTAGTGGGTATCTGGTTATTATACTAGCTATCATACTAATGATAACTATCATTGCCCGATATCGTTTCTTTCCCTTACATGTATGTTTATATATCTGTGTTCCCTTATTAGGAATTGTCATAATTTCCGGTAACATAGTAATCTAAAGACTAAAATACAATTTAAAACTGATAATAAAGTAATATGCACCTCTTTATGCACCGTATACTTAAAACTAATGTTTTATTTTACATAATAATTTAATATAGATACCTACACATTTCTTTATAAAATATATTCCTGTGACCCCGTATACACTTCAATACACCCCCTGGAAATTATATAATTATAGTTACATATATTTAGCTAACAGCTGCAGCTATATACGCCTATGTTGTAGTGGGCGGTGGTAAACTCTCCCGGGTCAATCTATGTTCACCTGAAGGAAATGTGTAAACTCTCTCGGGTAAACCTTATGTTTACCTGAACGAAATGTGTAAAATCTCCCGGGTCAATATTATGTTTACCTGAAGGAAATGTGTAAACTCTCCCGAGTTGTTTTAAATGTTATTGCTACTCTATAAATTGCCTTAACAGCAGAGATTGTGAATGTCATACAAAATTGTTCTATCAATTGTATTACTGTTAACCTGTATTTTCTATTTAAATATTAATTATTTATACCCTAAGTTTTTTGAAATCAGTGTGTTCCAATTACCATAAAAAGTAGTTAGACTATAATATTATATTATAGCTCACAGCCACAATGATTTTTATTATTAACAGAATTATTTTAGTGTTACAAACTCTATTATACGAATGATGTCCCAGGATCCTCTAAACCCGGGAGAGTTTACATGTTCCCGTGGTGACACTCGAATTGCCTCCCAAATTTAGGTAGGTGACCTTTTTTTACTCGAATTGCCTCCCATAACTTACCTGGATTACTAACTAATATATCGATAGTTGTACGTGTAACTACTATCGATTATTATATTATTCCGTAATGTTCAAAAATAAAATGTTTAAGACAGTATTTTCCAGATAGATTAATTTTTCGAATGCAATAATCTTATCCGCGATTAGTGATTATCAGTTAATGATTAGTCTATCATCTCCAGTTCAACACAGTCAGTTTCGTTTTCTCAACCACGATAAAATAACACGTTATTATAGAGTATGTTACATACTATATGTTACATATAATTTAAAATTTTATAAAAATGAACGTGATCATCGAGATCAGCGAAAAGGGTAAAACCATTATAATATGTGATGGTTTTAAGTTTGGGTACCAAAAAGAATTGAGCGAATGACAT
>NC_042494.1:98564422-98565364 GCF_005508785.2 Acyrthosiphon pisum | reverse complement strand
CAAAATGGCCTCAAGACGTAAATGAAGTTCATAGAATTTTATCGTCCATTGAAGTTAAAACATTTATAGATGAGAATTTTTTAATGATAAATGACTCATCAAACGGTTTGGTGATGTTTTCATGTGATGAAAATATCAAGTTTCTAAGTACGCTAACAACAATATATATGAATGGAACTTTTGACAATTGTGTACGATATTTTTGCCAATTGTTTACAATACATGGATTTCAAAAGTAAAATAGTTTTCAAAATCGCCGTGAAAAACAAAAGAAAAATTAAGGAAAAACGGGAATTTTTACGCAAAATCTGTTTTCGAGAAAATTGATTTTGGTTGCCCACCAAAGTATTCAGAGGGGCCCATTATTATACGGTGGCTTTTATTTTTATGACATTTTTAATATTGTTTAAATATTACACAAATAAAACCGAATATTTCGGGTTTTAATTAGAATCTAATATAAGTTACGTAATTAACTTCAATCCATGTCCATTTCTGGAATAAAATATGTATATTGTATTACATTTAAATTCTGTTGCTACCAAGAATTGGTGATAATTTATTTTTATAAGACATAATATCGTCAACGATTGATTAGGAATTAATTGCTATTTAAAGCCCAATACTGGTACGATACTAGTATACTAGCATGTCATAGTATTCTTATCTTATCTAGACAGTAGACAGTGACTGTTGTATACTTTTATAGTTTTATGCCTATTTTTAAAATACTTTTGAGTAAGGGTATTGTCATTATATTGATTCATATAGAATTACATTATTATTATTGTCGTCAACTCGTCTGTCGAACACTCACATTCAGCGTACGCGGCACGCCGTACGCACGCCAACGTATTTTTATTAATAATTTATCTTAATATTTTAAAATGGCTCCTCTAAAGTCTAAGTGGATGTGCAAAACGTAAACTTAAACTTAAAAAA
>NC_042494.1:98564149-98564322 GCF_005508785.2 Acyrthosiphon pisum | reverse complement strand
TAAATAAATGTTAAAATTACGTTTAATAATATGCACTATCTATATTCTAAGACCAGGTGAATACAAAAATATATTCTGAGATAGTACGATAATGTTAATTAATATTTCTGCATGAATTGTTTCTATATAATTTCCTTAAAGGAGCACACAACACATAACAAAAAATTATTTAA
>NC_042494.1:98550750-98564099 GCF_005508785.2 Acyrthosiphon pisum | reverse complement strand
AAACAGTGGATCACGAGTCAAAAAGGTTAAACATTACTAGTCAAAACAATAGATAGGATGAAAAATATTTTTATATTAAAAAATGTAAAATTACTAGGTACCTATTCATTAGGTTTATCGTTGATAAAACACTTTAAATCCACTCCAAATTTTAGTAAAAATTATTTTGGGCATTAGTTTGGTCCGTCCCCCCATCCAAGTAAAAAAAAAATAGTCGGGGCACGCAAAAAAAAAATAAAAATAGTAGAAGAGCTCCGTCCCCCTGCGCACCCCCCCCCCCCCAATTCGAGCACTGACTTTAACAGCCCTCCGCCCCTCCCAAACATTAACTTAATTTTTTTAAGCTTATTCAATTTTATAATAGTAAGGTATTATAAAAGGCTTCGGCCTCCCCAAATCTCAAAATGATCCCCTATTGTACCAAACCAAATATAATATTTTTAAAGATATTTTTCAATGTTATCCAGATATAATTTTTCCCGACAATTGTTTGTACATTTAAGTTAAAAAATACACAAATATGCAAATTCAAACTTTGTATTTAATTTCGCCATTTCATAAGACAAATTTATAACTTGCAAGCAGTCCCGAACCCTATAGGCTATAAACAATATATTTATTAGGAGGGAAAATATCAATGGGGGGTGGGGGGGTTAAACACCCAAAATCCCCCCTGGCTACGTCACTGACCATGGCAACCATTTATATACAAAACATTCCATCGGAAATTTCAAAATAATATATAGTTGGTTGCCATGGTAATACGGAGACACACCGACGAAAATCTCAAAATAATATATAATTGGTTGCAATGGTAATATGGACACGCACAAACACACACACACACACACACATTCGTTTATAATATATATATAGATAGATGAACCAAACTTCCAAATTTGTCGGTACGTCACTGACGGTAGTCTGACACGGAAAAAATGCAAATATGAACTTAGCTTATACGCAGGGCCGGCGCAAGCAATTTTTTATATGTAGGCAGATCAAAATTGCCGCCTCTTATTTTATTTTAACTTATATAGATAAATGTCATATGTAGGAGCAAAAAAATTAAAAACGCTTTACACTTGTCAATTATTATATAATAAAAAGAAATTACTAAATTAATATTACATAGATTGTTTGTAAGGTATTACAATAGTTATTATAAAATACAATATAATGGCACAACATGCTTTGAGACGTTATCGCAATTCAGGGAAAAATTATCTATATTATTTTTATTGACTATTACTTTGAAGTTTTATTGATCTACACAATGTTTGTATATTGTACTTTAAAATTTGTTAAAATCTAAAATAAACGTGAAAAATAAGATATTTAATTTTTTCTTATATGCCGCCTCTATATAGTTATAAATTTTGCCGCCGTAGCTTGTGCCTACGTCGCATACGCCTATAACTGGCCCTGCTTATACGTGAAACTTAAATGTATCAATAGACAATGTATGACAACTGACAATGAACAAGTTAAACCTTGTCAAGCTACTACGTATGGACGTATGGTACAATAACAAAATTGTAAAAATTTGAAAAAGGAAATCAGACAGCGGTGATAAAAACCGCAGTGTCGCCAACACGATGACAATAAAGCAATTTTCTTCGGGAAAAACCGAAAGTCCCCGAAAACTGTTGAAATCAAACGAATCTCGTTCCGCCGGAAACTGAGCTATTGAGCTATACTGGTCATATTTTTTTATTTTAACAAACTCGGCAATTCCGAGTGATTGAATGAAGACACCCCCGCCGAATGCTTGGTGTTCAGGCAAGCGAGTACACAATTACTCAAATTTTGAGTCGGCCGCCCGGCCCTCAGTGCAGCCCCTCAACGACAAGCGTGTAAGCAGTCATCACGATTTCGCACGTCGCCGCGCTGTAACGAACTACCAACGACAGGTAAGCTCCGTACGCGCCGCGACGGCTACTTGCGGCGGCCGGCGCCTTCGACCGGCTCGGCGATGCCGCTACGTTTTCCCCGTCATCGACAACAGATGTCCCTCTACAATTTATACGCCGCCTACGTCGTCCAATGCAGAAAATAAAGCGCGCGCACCCGCAAACACGCGCCGTCGTTCACGCGCACCCGCACGCACCAACACCGTAACGCACGTCAACACGTCGGGTCAACGTTTTTCGCGTTTTGTTTATCTCTCCGATATTTTATTATACATAATAATATATTTATATATGTAATATTATTACTATTATTATTATTATTATGTGTTTCTGACACGGTTTTATCACCGCCGTAGACGAGACACGTCCGAGTCCAACGTCGTCACAGTCGCGCGCGCCCCCGACGGATTTGGATATTGCGTTATCTCGAGTCGTCCATTATTCAAGTTCAAGTTCGTAGTTCGTACATGTTCTGGTGCATCGAGTGACGTTCGGCGACAAACGGCGAGAATCAGACGATCAGTTGTTGTCGTGCTCGCGGATCCTTTGACCACTGCGCGCCGCCGTCCGCTTTGTCAGCGATTCGAACCGCAACAAGGTAATTATAATAATGGCGCACAATACCTATTACAATGTCGCGGAATGAGCGACCCACGACCGTAATGATATTATTACGCTAACTATCGGCGATTGATTGTTTTCCAGTGTAGTAATGGCCGATCAACAGCAATATTTCCTGAAATGGAACGACTACCAGAGCAATATGGTGTCGTCCTTCAAACACCTGAGGAACGAGAAGAGCTTCACGGACGTGACACTTGCTTGCGAAGGACAAACGTGTAAGGCACACAAAATGGTGTTATCAGCCTGCAGCCCTTATTTCAAAGCATTGTTAGAGGTAAGTCCCGTTGTATCAGGCAAAGATTCGCCCGATTCTTACAGAGAATCAGTATTGATAGAACCCAATTCAATTATGTTATTATGGTTTAATGATGTCCATCTTAGTCCTGGATCCTTAATATTCTAATGGTTTGAGATTGAATTGTTTGATAGGGTACGATAGATATAAACGTCAACATTGTTCATTATGCGTTCCATATTATGATGATTTTGTACAGTTCTTTACAAATTATCTTAAACAGAGTCGTGAGAAACTGAAGTCTTAAGAGTTCTAAGATAAGATATACCTACCTATGGTTTTCTGTTAATATCAGTTTTATTTTTATCTTAGATTACCTATATTATCGCGCCCCACCTATACTTTTATAAATAATTTATGCTTAGTTAATTAATAATTTATACCTATGGAATTCCTTGTTGATAATTGTGATATCTAGATTTTTAACTGTTTTATCCTTTCAAGTAGTTATAATAATTGTGGAAAAACATCAAAATAACTCAAATTTTAAATCTAGTTAGTAGGTACCTTTTCATGGTAACCCAATATCTATTAAACGAAACAAAAATTGTTTATAAATCATTTTCTTTATAAAACATGATTTTATGAACCGTAAAGTATTCAAATTTATGTTTAAGTTGACTAATTTTTAATAGACAAAATATAATAACAATTTTTAAAGTATAATTTTAGTATAGGTAGGTACCTATTTTTACATTTATAGTTTATAAATTGAATAATTTACACTTGTTTTAAAATCATATTTAGGAAAACCCGTCAAAACATCCCATCATAATACTTAAAGATGTACCGTTCAGCCATTTGCAGTCAATACTTGAATTTATGTACGCAGGAGAAGTCAACATAAGCCAGGAACAACTGCCAGCTTTTCTAAAGACTGCTGATCGTTTGAAGGTGAATTAAAATTTGTTCATATAATTTCATTTCATTATAAAAAGAGAAAGTTTGTAGCAATAAATTTCAGAATAATTATTATTAAATAGCTAATTAATTATCATTGCATGTAACCTCTTAAATACCTACTTATATAATTTTGTCAGTAGGTACCTAAATGTAATTAAGCCGAAAAAGTATTTAAATTATAATAGGTACTTAATAATATTATTTCAATTTTATATTTAATCTAAATCAATATTTTTATGAATAATTTTGACTAAATCAGAGATGTCACTATGCTGTTTAGTAGGTTTTAAGTGTACCTTGTCATTGACTTAGACACGGATGTGTTAAATTTAAATTCAGTGATGAACCATTGTATTACCATTACCTGGTACTTTCCTGTTATACGAGACTAAGTCTATTATCGCGACTATCACCCAAGACTACCTCCGTTATCACGACTACCGCGATTGTATTGTGAAACATCACAATCCTGTTATCTAAGGCTACCTAAATTTGCACACATTGACATTCCTATTACCACACACTACCTTATTTGTATTAATATTATTTAATTCTTTGATATTATTTTTAACATGTCAGTAGGTATTGTGGGGATGGCCACATTCAAATTTATAATATTAATATATTTTACGACCATTGAAAACGATTATATATTAATAAATAACAATACCTACAAAGAATAATATTATCGTCGTTGTCGTCTAACTTGAACATGAACAAAAATGGTAAATCCACAAATAAAATAATAAATAATTATGGGGATGGCCGCATTCAAAATATATAAAAAAAAAAAAAATGATATTGTTCAGCTGTTTTGGTAGTAGCGATAATGGAAGTAAGTAGTCATGGGCTGTAGTCTCGTACAACAGGAAGTAACGATTACTTATCCATTATCTTGATTACTGAGATTCTTAATTCCATTATCTCAACTACCGCCTGATGTCGCGACTGACAGCCCAATAAATAAAATAAAATATCCTTTTTGTGTAAGAAACTTTCCAAATATACAGTTTTTTTTTATTAAAATCTTTTTTAATAAACTGTTTTTGAATTTATCATGCCTTAGGAGTAAACCTTATTCTTGAAAGAATTCATGGGCGTAGTTTTTACTCAAGGATAAATTCGAAGAGATTCATAATTTTAATGAATACCTACTAAAAAATAAACTAAAATAATAAAAATAATTTTGATCGTCAGTTAACCGATTATAAACTTTGATACCATGAAAATCAGCTGATGACGTTTTAACCATTTGCGGCATCGGGTGGTAGTCGTGATAACAGATAAGTGACAGGCGCTAGTCGAGATAAAGGATAGGTACTAATAATTGTATACAGAAAATGATTCTAAGCATAGATGGTTTGTCAATAACTATTTCTAAAGATATTTTTTAATATTTATTTATTACATTTATACTACTATAAGCCATTTCTTTCATCTTTTAATACCATTAGTAGATTAAATTAATTTTTGCTAAACATATTAAATATATTATATTATTAAATATTTATATACAATAATATATGATATTATTAACTACTTGAATTAATATCTATACTCTGTCTGAAGAGAAAATAATCAGTAAGCTGATTGATTTTTGTCAGTTCCCCGGAAATCTCACCAAGGACCCAGTGTTAGTGTGATCACGTGGTTCTTGACGCGTGAATTATATCGTTAATGATGTGCAAAAAGCAATAGTTCTCTTTTGCGACATAGTATAGTCAATACATAATATAGAATAGAGTGATTAAGTTAATGGTATAAATGGTTTAAAATTGATTATTTACCAACTGTACTCTTACCCCATTGGAAATTGGGATACTATTATTTATTTATCTAGGTATTAAATAAATATTAAATTTCCTTAACATTAAACTTCAAATCCCCATAAAAAATTTTCCCTTCCAATATTTTTATATTTGATTTAAAAACAACTTATGAGGCACCATATATTATATTTTGAACGGTTATTCATATTTTAATTTTTAATTACAAAAAAAAAACCATATTCATCTTGTCTAAAACTGAGTTTGTAAAACTTCCCGATTTTCCGAGGTATTTTCATTTTGCTTTTATCAATTATGTTGAAAAGTATTAAGAATTGTTTAATTTTGAACATTTTAAAATCCTCTCAACTTACTTTAAAATATAAATATTTAAAAGCCTATGAGGAGCCCAGGATAAAAAACAACTTTAAATTTTATAATACCTACATTGAATTTACACTTATATTATAAATGGATTATTCTGAGTGTAGTATTTGATATGTTATGCGTTAGTAAAAAAGAGCAACATATTGTGAAAATAGACGAAAAACTTAAATATGAAAAATGTTGTATCTCTCCTTTTTAACCTTTTTGGTTGATAGTAATTTTTGTTTTCTTAACTAGGTACCCATTTCCTAAAATTCAACTTAAGCTCAACTCCTGTTCCTTTCCTATTTCATTATAGTCTATAGAAAAAGTTCTAACTAGTTTTTTTAATACACTTCTTAATAATGTTATTTCTTCTCCTATATTTGTATGTATAAATTCACAAATTAAATAACACTGTCGTATTTTACATTTTAAAAATAAAACAAATTGTGTGTGACCTTCCTATCAAACCTCGGAACCATTTCTGTTATAAACCATGAATATAATAAATATTTTAATTAAAAAAATCTAATCAGGTATATACTTCTGTTTTAATTTAATATAAATTAAAAGTGAAAACAATAGTTTATTTAAATGTATTATTAAGAAACCTTATTAATAAATTTGTTAAATTTTTAACACCCATTTTTTTTTTTAGGTCAAAGGTCTTGCAGAAGCTCCACAAACTATTAAAAAAGATTAGTATCTACTCAACATTGCTATAATTTTTAATTACTTTAATCTTTATTAGCATATTAATGAAGAGCCCAGATTTGCATTATTTTTTCTTTCCTTTTTTTAATGAATTATTATTTTATTTGTATTTACCTATATAATACATTTGTCTATACATTTTACAACAGTACAATTAAAAGCCAAAAATAAAAAACAAAAAAAATGAAATATTTTAATAACAATATTTATTTTATAGGAATAAACTCTTAAGTATAGACATTATGTGTTAATATGTAGTTGCAAAATGTAATTTTTGTTTTTACTTTAAAAAAAAATATCAACGAGTTCTGTAAATATTATACTTGTCTTGTACATTTATCATGAATTACAATTATTATTATATTTTATTTTAATAGAGCATATTAGTCTATGTTAATAATTGAAAAAAAAATGTATAAACCTTAATTGGACATTTTATAACGAACACAATAAATTTAGGTAAAATATATGTGGTTGACATCTTTGTAATCTTGTTTTATTTATTAAACAATTGAAGTATCAAAAGTTAACCTTTTAAATTTCAAGAATTTATATAAAGTACATTCTCAATTAAAATACAAAGTTACTTACAAAAAGAGCGTAAGTGATTATCAGTTGACTGCTAGTAATAAGTTTTAACAATTAACTGTCCATTTTGTCTTTGAAAGCAATACCAATTTAACATTATTTAAAAAAAAAAAAATTGTTGATGAAACAAGTGTTATCTGTTGCTATTGTTGCTGCCATTAACTGGAAACATCTATAAACCATCTTAAATATATATTATATCTTCGAGTATGAATTTTATAATATTCAATGAACACATAAATATACAATTAATGTACATAATACTGATATATAGTTGAAAAGGTAAATGTACATTAAGTCTTCATTAAAAAATGAAATTCAAGGTCGTTTTGTCCCTAGTTTTTAAATTATTATTTAAGATTTTAAGTGGAACGATGAATGTATTGATTTTATAATGATCTGCTTCGATTTTCTTCAACAGTATCTTCTTCGATGGGAAAGTGAATATTGTTAGTGCATTGGGGAGGTCAACATTTAAAATTCCCAATAGTTTTAAAAGCTTCGGGAAAAACAACATAAACATTTAGAAAAAACGGGAATTTTTAGGTAAAATCTGCTTACCACAAAATCGATATTGGTTTTTGGCGTAACTCTAAAACAAATGAACGTATAAATATATGACATTTTCACAAGTCGTTTATATTTGCATTTTCTATACACGATAAAATTTTCAAAATATTTTGATTTGTTATGAACTTATTAGGAACATTTTCAATTTCCAATTTTATTAGTCTTTTTCTATGAATGTGAATAAAATTTTATTTGTTGGGTGAAAAAGCTTGAAAATTTAATACAAGGCTTCTACTATATTGTTACAATGACATTTGAAAAATATTAAAAATCCTTAGAGTTTTTTTTTTTTTTTTATAAGCATCTAAAGTTCAAATCTTGACAAAATACGGAAAAATCACGTAAATTAGCAAATTATTTTGAGTTGTGAATTCATAAAAAATTTTCTTTTTAAATGTAAGATTTGAAAATGTAATACAAGATTATTCATAAGTCTGTCTACCTTTATCAAAAAAAATATGTACACAAGAAAGTCAATTTATGATTGTTTGAAATTCATATTTTTACATCATTTAATATCCACTCGATTTCTCATGTAACAATTTTCTTATTTTGTTGTAATTAAAAAACAAATGACTGTAGATACATGCAAATTTTACTGAATGTTTATATTTTCATTTTCTATACACCATAACATTTTGAAAATATTTTGACTTTTTTTGAGCTGTTTACGGACACTGTCAGTTTTAAATTATTTTAGTTTTTTTTTCTGGAAGTGTCAATAAAATTTTATTTGTTGGATAAAAACGTGAAAATTTAATGCAAGGCTCCTGATATATTGTTACAATAGTAGTTGAAAAATATTAAAATTACATAGGCAATATTTTTTCTTATAAGCATTTAAAGTTCGAATTTCAACAAAATATATCAAATTAAAAATTTAATAATTTTTTTTAGTTAAAAATGTATAAAATGTTCAACTTTTAAAGCTAAGGATTAAAAATTTAAAAAATTTAACGTAAATAGGTTATATATAAATTACTTTATTCACAATAATATTATCAAATATACTTAGTAATATCATAGACTGACTGATCGTTTTCGCTCAGAACCATTTTTCTTATACAATGATATCATATCATTGAATTAAAATTGAACACCATCCATTAGAGTAACCCACTTGTACAGAGCGACATCCACTTATCTACCTTTTTAATAATTCTTTTATAAAATAATATAGTTCGGAAATTAATTCAATAAAAATAACATACATTTTTAACACGTTTGCTGCATATCATATTAATGAATTTATGTATACTTTGTTGTAAAGTTGAACAAATTGGAGTTTTAAAAAAAAAATTACCTAAAATTTTAAAAATTAAAATATCAGTGTACGGCTTGCACTTGCTCATAAAATAATATTATTATTATGCTTATAGAAGACGCTGGCAAAAAACAAAAAGTTTTATCTTACACTGACCAAATTGTAGTGAATTGAATAGGAACATGACGCCAATTGGCGTTTTCAGCATATGGAAACTATGTATGTAACTATTTGGCGTCATTCGCAGTAAACATGTTAATTTATAAAACTCAGCAGAATACAAATAATTTTAAGTTAAAAAACTTCTCACAAATGTGTACTTAATTATTATGCCAAGTCACTCATAATGATTAAATAATATTTAATATCCTTATCAATTATCATTACCTACTATATTTAAATTCTTTTCTTTTTTAGAATTAATTGTTATTGGCACTATTATTTCATTTTTTTTTGTATCTAAAATAATGAACTAATATTAAATTGATTTCTACTTAACATTATTTTCTTACTAATAACGAATATTGGAACATGCGAGGGAATGTCATATCGATTTATTTAAATATTGTCTCAAAACAATTTAAACATCATTTAAATGTACAACATTTTTTTGTTTTTTTTTTTTTAAGTCGAATATAAAGTTAAATAACAATAAAATATAAAATCAATATGTCATTCCTTCAAAAATATTATTCTCTACTTTTTTTGTAATCGGTGATTTTAATCTAAGATTACTTTGAAACAGAAAAAATGATTCTGCATTAATGCGTTTTGTCTATGCTAAGTGTGGGCCAGAGAGGGAAAACAAATAGCGTGCTGACATCCTCTTAAGAGGACGTCACACCCACATGTGTTGTATCCATCTTATACATGTACAACATAACAAAAACTGTTTTGCGTGGAACAACTTTACTCGCACTATATTTGTTGTAGAACTACGACTACCAAATTTTCACAACACGTAAAGAAGGACTTTATCTATGCAACAGCATACCTATATTTTAGATAACATAAATAAAATAAAACTTACTTGCTTCTAAACATTTTGTTTTTTTCATTTGCTTATAAAAAATGATTGGAGTGCTATTAAAAAAAAGCATGCTGTTCCACAGATTAAGTTCTTCTTTACGTGTTTTGAAAATTTGGTAGTTCTACAATATGATGCGAGAAAAAAAGTTGACCCGCACAAAATAGATTTTATTCTATGTTTTACATTTGTAAGACGGAGACAACATGAGGGTGTGATGTACTGACGTCCTCTTAAAGAACCAATATAATATTATGTTATTTACTCTAGATCAAAGAGGTCTAATATTTTCTAGGACATAGGCTAAAACACTGAAATCAGCTTTAATAAAAGTTCATGTGCCACAAATATGTTCATATCTATAAACATTTTATTTTTGGGATAATCGGAGTCTTGAAGCTGAGATTAGTTAAAAAAAAATATGAAATATTTAAGAAAGTTCTTATATTAGGCAACGAGTTCTAATCGTTCAAAATTGTAAATAATTTACTATGTTTATTAATAATTCATTTTTTCTTCACTAAGACCATTATTAAACAATGAAACAAAAACAGTTTTGTATCATTACAATTCAGCCAACTTGGTATACCATCTTGATGATAAGTATTCATTTAGAATGGCTCCACTCGACACAAGCTAATATTGTATTCTTTTTAAAAATATATACCTAAAGCAATTCTGTTTTATTTTATTCAGAGGGAAGAAAGTTTTGTTAAATTAAAAACTTCATGATTCTGTTAACAGTTTGCCTAATATACAATAAATATTTATTATAAATGCAATTTAAATACCAATTTATTATTTGTGAAAAAAATCCATATAATATGTAGATCCACTAGATTAAAACATTGTGTAGAATCAAATTACATTTATAATTATTGAAATTTGTAAACATAAATAAAATAACAAGTTTATTCATGTTAATGTATGGTATAAATTTAAATTTAAAATTCAAATATGAACACCAACAAGGACGGATAGTTTTTTTTTTACCTCAGAGTTCTGGTTATTTAATTTTATATAGTGGGTCAATTTTTAACGGTATTGCTTAAAATACACAATCACAGTTAACATATAAATAAAATATTTCATCTTAGTACATAAAATAAATGTTTGGAATGTAAAATAATCTCTTAAAAATATTAATAAAACATGATACATTTTGTGCCTGTTTTAACAATGATAAACAATTTATGCAACAGAACATCTTGCTTGAGAATTAGTAGTATTTTCCTTGGTCAAACGTTCAGACTCAGCTAAGGCTCTAGCTAATGCTTCATCTTCACTCTGAAAAAGAAATTCTTTTAAATTTTGTACTATGTAAATATGTGCTAATTATAATCAATACTTTTTTTTAGTTACATGGGTCAAAATAAATGGTTGGGAATTGTTAAAATGTTTAAAATATTTTACAATTTATGTATATTTTATTGTTTAGTATAAATAGTAGATTTAATCAATACTTATTTAAAATAAAATATACTTGATGTAATCGCCCCGCCACAATGCTCTACAAAATATATATAATCACCAGGTGACTGTCTCTTATACTATATATTTTTTATATACTGTATTAAAAGTAAATAATAATATATTGTTTTTTTGTATTGACGTAGTTAAAAATAAGACAATTTTTATTTATTTTATTTATCTATTCAAGCAATTTTTTTTTAATTTATTTTAAATAGTATATTTACAATCTATACAACAGACAAGGTATAATAAGTAAGTGTGGTGACATAAAATAACATTAATAAGAATAGGAAGGCTCCCAGCAGTGCCACCTGACCAGAAATAGAGTAATTTTCTTAAATTCCTTAAATGTCACACATTATATCAAAGTTTAAACTATATGTCTGTTGTAAAAATTGAATCCCAGTATTAAATATTGTGGTAAAAACTTATTAAAATTAATTTTTAATAATATTCTTCAATAACTTAATAAAAATTTATTGTGAGACTTGATTTGCACTTTAAATTACACAAACGTTTAGTGACAAACCGATAACATAATAACATGATTATAATATAATAAATTACAATGTAAATATACTTTAAGAAGTATTTACCCTTCTCCCATTAATAGATCACATACCTAGACTAACTTAGACGTAAGATATCAAGATACAGAGAAATATTGATAATGAATATCAACATTTTAGATTATAGACTGCTAACGTAAGCTAACTTGTTACGTTTATTTGGTAGGGAAGCAATAACAAGTACTAAATAAAATATACAGATAAGTAATCTATATATATAAAAATGGAGACAAAAATGTATAACAATTCATCAATCGAGAACGGCTGGTCCGATTTGGCTCAAATTTTTTTTAAGGTGTTCGTAACTGCCAGGAGAAGGTTTTTACGAAATAAAATTTTAGGAAAATCCACCGTAAAGGTAGGAAATCTCAAATCTGTATGTTAAAAATACAACAGTGCATTATATTATATTGGTTGCTATTGGTTAATCGGACATGTTTGTTGATTTCGTATAATATAAAAATGAATCGCAGAATGTGTTGCTAAGGGCAATAATTCTACTGTACGTGTGTTGTGACTAAACTCCTCCTAAATGGTTAGACCGATTTGAATGAATTTTTTGTATGCGTTTGCGTTTATTCATCTGATTTTAGTACGGTTAGGTTAGGTTAGGATTTTGTATTAATTGATTAAATCAATCCATCATAGGTAGAATACGACAAACTTGGTATAACTTTGATACTTTAGAGTTAAATCATACACTAACGTACATACAGCACGGGGTCCTCAATCTACCACAGGTAGATTGCCTACCTGATAATGTACTGCTGCGAATCAGAATTTTTATTCTGGGCAACGGAAAAGTTAAGATTAATTTTGAAACCATACACCGAATATTAAATAACAAATTGAACAAAGTTTGAGTCACATATAGTTGGTACACTTAATGGGCAACAAAATGCACGGGTTCAGCTAGTATATTATCATTATTAAAATTACGATTAATGACTAGTTTATTAATAATTATGTTTTGATTAAAAGCAAAAAGTTGTTTATTGAAAGTAAATTCATTAGTTCTGCGGTCTTGCCAGGGGCGGATCCAGACATTTTCTGAGGGGGGGCGCGCATTTTGAGGACATTTAATTATATTGGATTTTTTGAAGTTAAACCATTTAATTCCATTGACGTTAAAATTGTATAATGATAATAATAAATGAATATTTTTTAAATACTACATACTAACTATAAATGTATTACCAATTTATCATTTCTGAGTTCTGTTAAGTTCATCTTAACTACATTTCTATTTTTTAAGTTGTTTTAATGTTTTGTAT
>NC_042494.1:98420362-98550169 GCF_005508785.2 Acyrthosiphon pisum | reverse complement strand
CCTCGAAAATTTGCTATGTCGTACGTTTGTAAGACGGAGACATGACATGCGGGTATGACGTCCTCTTTACTTATTGAAAAATTATGGCTAGTTTAATATTATATTTCGATAACGATGATCGGACGATAACGCCATAACGGCCGCGGCGTGCCGACGGTGTAGCGCGTTGCCTGAAAATATTTTGAATGTTATATTTATTTTTAGATTTAATATAAATATTAACCACAATAATAGCAAAAATAAACATGCTGAATGTAGATAATATTATATAATAATATTACAACCGTCGTGGCCGACGATTCGAGGTTTAAAAAAGCGTCGTACTGTCTGTCTTACACAATTATTATTTTATGGAAACATTTTTTTACAACTAAATACGGGCTGAGGGGGTGGCGCGCGCCCCCTTCGCCACCCCCCTGGATCTGCCACTGGGTCTTGCATAATATAAAATATTTTTCGGTAAAATCTATGAACTATATTTTTTAAAGAAAACCGCAATGCAATCAAATTTATCATAGGGATACATATTAAAAAAAAAATAGGTGGATATATTTACTTTTTGGTTATTGATCTTTGTACATTAAGTTGTATAATTGATACTACAGTGGACACCCTTTATAAGACGATATAAGGTTCAGTTGCTCATTAGGCACAAAATTGTATGGAACAGCATGGATGTATCCAAACACATTATAAAAAATTCAGCTATAAGACTCACCACTACGGTTGACTCAAATCATTTAAAAAAAAAAATAGTGAAAAATCTTTTATGATTAACATTTAGAAATAAATTGGTTTTGAAAAGATACATATTAGTGTTGGTCATTTTTGGTTTCGATTTGGTTATAAGACCCACTTTGTGCTGATCCCAAAGTGAATCTTATAAGCGGCGTCCACTGTATTACTAAATATTAAATAATATTATTTCAAATTACCATATTTCCCTGTATTGCAGTTGCAGTAAAAGCTTTTTTTATAATTCCATTGGTTCCAAATATATTTTTAACATCCCTACAAGAAATTAAAAATAAGAATTATATTTTTATTCATTTTTGGCATGAAATTAAATATCTACTTACGTCACTTTTCTTTGAACAGATTTTGCACTACCTGTGCAACTATGATCCAAAGGATGACGATGTTTAAAACAGTGGTTTTGACGGCACTCACTACACACCAAAGGTACAGCTTCCTTGCCTCGACATTTTGTTACCATGCATCTATTTGTGAACACCTATAAAAACAATCATTTGTACATAATAAATTAATCTTAACATTTTTAAATAAATACCTTTCTACCCTCAGTAAACCGACACTCATTGTCAATGTGTTGCCCAACAGTAAAATCTGGTTCTTGTCCCCGTGGTATTGGTACTGGTTTGTTGCACAAAGGACACATGGGAACTTGTACATTTTTCTTATATGCAGATTGACATTCATGACTGCTGTAGCTCATGTGATCAGAACTGCGACATCAGAGATGAATCATCTTATATAGTTATACATGGATAAAAAAAATATATATAAACAAAATATTTCCAGAGTATAACTTACCAAAATATACCTGAACAGGCATCGCATTTAACTGGCAGGAAATCTAAATTAATACAATGTATATACAATTATAAAATGCCTATGTCGGGCTAGGTATATTAAGTTTCAAATCTAAAGTTCTATTGATAAGAATATTTTAAATACCTAGATATTTGTTATATTTATTTTGAATAAAAAAAATGTATAATATATAGTATATACACATAAATATTTTCAAAAAAATAACAATGTGATGATTAAGTATAGTTAATTGATTTTCGTTTTTGACTGACACTCGGCAGCAAAATTGAACCATGTACCATTGTAATACCTAATCAATTTCATGAACTTCTGGCCGAATAATGATGGTGTGTTCTACATTCTATAAGTGAAGGATTAGCTTCAGCTTAACAAATATCGACGGTAAAACTAAGCAAAGAAGTGAAACCAAAATTAAGACCTATATTCTGCATTCTGGTCAAACCAGGGTCCAGGATTCAGATGTTTACCATCCCAAAGAATTCCAAAAGGTTATTCGTGACTTACCTAAACGTTTGCACGTCTCTTTGCTGCAGTTCTGTCCCAAGTTTGGAAATTCCATGACGGCACAGTTGGAAAAGTCACAGATGTAAAATAAAGAAACTCGTAGAACGAGGAACTTCGAACCAGACTTCCGCGTTGCTACTTGCTACAATAAATCTGTACGACTGTACAGCGATATTGTGCGCTTTGTGTATCAACTGAAAATTCCCACGTTCCCAGTTCTCACGACTATTGACCACCTACGGAAGGAGACTACCGAGTACCGACTGGAGAGTGGAGAGAACAATTTACGCCAATACGCGCAATTCGCACAATCTCAGCGTACAGTCATTATCATCAATGTGCTGAATCACGACATTATCAGTCGTTCAGCCCGCGCTGGCGTTAACTATGACGTCATGTTATTCCGTTAACGCATGAAGATTATAGAATATTCTAGTCTTCATGCGTTAACGTATAAGATTCATGTTATCACGGTTCTCATGACGACAGCAATAACAACAATGACAAAAAAAAAAACATTAAAAACAACATACGTGTTAAAAATTATGGAAAAGAAATGGCCTTGCTAATGAAAATAATATCTCCAGTTTAAAAATGTTTTTAATTTTTACTCTGTTTTTATAATAATATATTATTTTTATTTATTAATTATAAAATTTAAATTTAAATGTATAAGGTAAAATATGATATAGATATATAGGTAATAACTAATATTACTATACATAAGAATTTAGACTTTGGAGTGTTTTTCCTGTACAGGGTGATTCTGACTGATTCCCCGAGCATAATCATCCCCATTTTTTCTTTTAATAATGAATTAATTTGTTCAAATTCTGATTTTTGGAATTTTTAAATATAGACCATATTTAAAAATTATTGAGTTTTATCTACAAGCTGGGTTAGGGTGTCGAATCGCGGACGTTTCGTCCCCGTCTATTAAGGTAGGACATTTGGCCCCCAGCAATTAATATTATCGTCTTTGTCGCTGAATAACGCAAACAAAATTGGTAATTTCACATGATAGGAAATTCCCAAAAATAATATTTCGAAAAAAATTATTAGTTTTATTAAATCAAATTTATATGTTGTGGCCATCTCTACATATTAAAATAAATTATATTGAAATTGTTATTTTTTTAAAAATAATTGAAATTTTTAATAAAAAAAGGCCATTTAAATGTAGTGATTTAAAATACCGAAATCAAACGGTAAATAACATTGCATAACTCCCGGGGGCCAAATGTCTTATCTTAATAATAGACGGGGATGAAACGTCGGTGGACTCGCTTTTTTGACGTGGACGAAACGGCTGGACCGAAACGTTCTTTTACCGGGCGTGTTTCATGTGTGCTGTGACGATACAAACTTCTATTATTTTCAAATTTCAATTTACCACTTGGCATTTTTTACTGCAAATTATTTAGGAGCAGTGCTCGAATTGGGAAAAATTAAGTAGAGGAGCTCAATCTAACGATTTAAAAACTGCATTCTAAGGGCACATTTACTCAACACAGGCTGATATTATAACAAAATAATTTTGACATGAAAAATAGTAAAATTTGTTATATAATTGACATCAATTGAAATCCACATTTTAATAAAAATTATTTCAGACATAAGTTTGTACCGTCCCCCTATCTAAGTAAAAAAATATAGTAGGAGTACGCAAAAAAAAATTAAAAATAGTAAGGGAGCTCCGTCCCCTTTTGCACCCCCCCTCCCAATTCAAGCACTGTTTAGAAGATAATTTTTTTGAACATTTTGAATTTTAATACAGGTACATAATTCAAATTTTGTAAAAGTAGTTTCTCAGTTATTAAAATGATAGAACTGAAATTAATGATAAAAGCAAAAAATGTTGAAATAAAAGCACTGAGTCCTTCTGGTAGAAATTTCGTTAACAGGATAAAAAAATAAACATTATTGTAAAACCACTAGTTTCCACTAGTTTCGTTACTCCGCTCAGAATCTAAAATACTAAAACATAACTTTTTTTCAGAAACGTTGTTTACATCATAATATCAATATGTAAAAAAAATATTTTCAAAAAAGTTTAAACTTTTCGAAATAATTATTCACCCTGTGTGTATACATTTGTGATTACCTATATTTATTATTTTATGACTTATTGTTATATGCACATATCCATTAATAATATTGTATATTCTGAGTGGAGTGGTATAATATATAGATACCTATGTAGCCATGTAGTTATTGATTTTACAATGATGTGTGTTTTTTTTCGAGGGGGGGGGGTCAGTCATTTCCTTTTAGAACAGTAGGTACATATTATAATTCTCCATTCCTTAACTTTAAGTAATCTCAACAAAGTAATTTTCTTAATGATTGGGGATAAAAATAGGGGAATACTGGAATTTTTATACAAAATCAATTTTTGACGAAATGGATTTTGTTATTTTGTTGTAATTATAAAACAATTAATATTAGTCATTAGATAATTGAAATTTTCACCAAATTTTTATATTAGAATTTTCTATACATGGTATGATTTTCAAAATAACTTGACTTTTTCGAGCCAATTATATCTGAACATTTGAAATTTCCAATATTATTTTTTTTTCTATAAATCTTGATAAAAAATGAATGTAAAATCACAGAAATATATTGATAAGCACATTTTTTTTTATGTAGACATTTGAAGGTTAAATTTTGGCGGAAATAGATAGTTCAAATGTTAAATGAAGAATAACGATTTCTTATCAAACGATTTTCTTATATTGTTGCCATTCAACAATTAATAACAGCTAGTAGATAGGTAGGCAAGCCCGGATTAAGGATCAATTGGCCCCCGGGACACCATACACTTAGTGGGCCCCCTTTCAACTTTATTTTAAAATAATTGTATCATTACGATTTTATATTATTGTATAATTTTTTACTATACAAAAAATATAGTATATACAGGGGTGTATCTTATGTAATTGCAGACGGGGTTTTTTTTAACAATTATCTATGGATCGATATTCGATGATATGGAATTTCGTTAAAACAAAAAAAGACTTGTTTCTTTATTTTTGACAGTTAATTTTTTTATAACATTTTTAAATATGCGTGTTGTACCAATAATAAAATTGACTTTATTTTTTCAAATGGTAACCACTATATTTTTTGATGGATTCTGGCAAAGCTTTTTTTCTGAACATTTTGACAGCCAAATCATCAATTTTGGTTCGCTAGGTTATTAACTATGGTTCTCTAAAGTTTAGTATAATATATGCATTGATATTTTTAACTGAAATACCTAATTTACAAGAGCTCAATATTTTTTTCTTATGACTACCTTTTTATATAGCTATATAGTTAAATCGGTAATCTAAAATGGTCAAAAAAAAAAAAAATTTTGGCCAACATAGTTCATTATTTATAGTAATTTTTCGTGATATAAAATTGAGAACAATTTTATTTTATAATTATTAATAATAATTTACCTACCTATCTATAATATTTTTTAGATTCTGAACGAAGTGATGAATGTATTGATTTTACAATGATGTGTGTTTTTTTTTTTTTTTTTTTTTTTTTTTTTGTGTCTGACGACAACTTTTGGAGCAGTAAAAATGCTTCGATTTTCAAAAGTTGTACTTTTTCTGAAAGGAAAGTGAATCTAGTTGGTACTTTGGGGGGTCAAAAGTGAAAATTTCCCAATACTTTTCAAAAGCGGCAGGAAAAACCTTAAAAAAATAACGGAAAAACGCGAATTTTTACGCAAAACCAATTTTTGACAAAAACGAAAACTTAATTTTACTGTAACTCAAAAAATAATTATTGTAAGCACTTGAAATTTGCAACAAATGTTTATATTAGCGTTGTCTATACAGGGTTAAATTTTCAAAGTGTTTCGACTTTTTTTGAGCTATTTATAGACAAATGAAATTTTCAATTTTTCTAAGTATTTTTTTTTAAAATAACGATAAAAAATTTTTGGTTGGATAGAAAACTTTGAAAATTTAATACAAGGTTTCTTATAAGTTGTTCTCACAGTGATAAAAAAAAATCCAAAATCGTTAGTCACAATTTTTTTTTATAAGTGCTTAAAGTTTAAATTTATACGAAATATGTCAAAATTGCGAAAATTTGCAAGTAATTTAGTGGTTGAAAAATCGTAAAATTTTTTTCTTTTATAACTAAGCTTTTAAAATTTGGTACAAGGTTCTCCATAAGTTTTTCTTTAAATATCTGTAAAAAAAACTCAACCGGACTAAGACAAAAAATTTTTAGGAGTGTTTGAAATTTAAATTTTTACAAAACCGCATTAAATAACGGTTTAGCCTCAAACGATTTTTGATATTTGTTATTATTCAAAAAGTATGAGTCGTAGACACTTGAAAATTTTACCAGTTGTTTAAATTGACATTTTCTTTATATAGTTTTATTTTCAAAATATTTCACTAATTTTTAATCTATTTTTTAGGCAATTGAAATAATCGATTTTTTTTGATTTTTTTTTTATAAATGTTGATAAAAAAAAATTAGCTGGGACAAAATACTTGAAAATTTAATAGAAGGGTCCACATATGTTGTTCTAACTCCCATTCAAAAATTATAAAAATACATAGGCACAATTTTTTTTTATAAGCATTTAAAGTTCAAATTTTGACTAAATACGTAAAAATTACGGCAATGTTCAAATAATCTTAAACAGAAATTCATAAAAGTTTTTCTTTTTAATTCTAAGATTTGGAAATTTAATACAAGGCTCCTAACATATTTTTACAATAGCAGTTGCAAAATAAAAGGAATACATTGTCACAATTTTTATTTATAAGCATTTAAAGTTCAAATTTTGACAACATATTATGTAAAAATCACGAAAATTCGTAAATTATTTTATGCTAGAAATTCATAAAAAATTTTCCTTTTATATCTAAGATTTCAAAATTTAATACAAGGCTCATAATATATTTTTACAATAGCAATTGAAAAATAAAAGAAATATATAGTCACGATTTTTTTTTTATAAGCATTTAAAGTTCAAATTTTGACTAAATACGTAAAAATTACGGCAATGTTCAAATTATCTTAGACAGAAATTCATAAAAGTTTTTCTTTTTAATTCTAAGATTTGGAAATTTAATACAAGGCTCCTAACATATTTTTACAATAGCAGTTGCAAAATAAAAGGAATACATTGTCACAATTTTTATTTATAAGCATTTAAAGTTCAAATTTATACGAAATATGTCAAAATTGCGAAAATTTGCAAGTAATTTAGTGGTTGAAAAATCGTAAAAATTTTTTCTTTTATAACTAAGTTTTTAAAATTTGGTACAAGGTTCTCCATAAGTTTTTCTTTAAAAATAATATATCCTAGACTGACAAATCATCTCCGTTCAGAATCGTTTTTCGTATACAATGATATAATATCATTGGATTCAAATTTAATTCCATCCATTACAGTAACCCACTTGTAACCTACTGTACAGCAGAGCGACATCCACGACTTACCCGCCTTTTTTTTTTTATAAACTATTGGACGTGTTAAAAAATATATATTGGGGATAGAGACGGGCCCTCAAAATCAATGGGCCCTGGTCCCATGCTCCCCTTGGTCCCCCTTAATCCGGGCTTGTAGGTAGGTACTTGTCAGTTATCATTTTCACAAAATGTTCAAATTTTAACTATATCATAGATATTTTAAATTTTTAACGATTAATAACGATTTTAGTTACCTATTTTGTTTTAATTCAAAAATATTATTGTTGGGGCCTAGAAACCATTATGTATATTTTTATATTTTGCTATATACTGCAATGACATTTTAAAAATATTTAGATTAATTTAAACTATTGCCTATTTTTAGTTATTTATACCAGTATATCACGAACCTATATTTATACTGTTCATACCGATTTACTGTACCTATAGACTCAAAAAATAATAACAATAATATATCGATAAGCAATACTGCTGTAGTATAGGAATACCTATACTATTATAATAATTAATAATAAAATAAATGTAAATTTTCGGCAAAAATTAATTACTGTATTATTGATAGTAAAATAATTTAGCGTAATAATTAATGGCAAATAGATATACAAATATATAATAAAATATACCTACTAACTACTACTACTTAGTAGTTAGTACCTACTACTAATAGTTAGAAGGTTATATCGGCTGACGCCTGACGGACATGGCCTTTGCTGACTTTTTTCGTAGAGTATGCCGCTATTTTTAAACATACCTAGTTATTAATACAAAAAATAACTCCCCAAAAACTCAGGTACAAATAACTTGCCATGCAATGCAAAAAGAAATTAACATGCATTTTATTTATCTTATTTATTAGTTTTAGATATTTTAATTTGAAAAGTTTGTCCTGTGATTTCATTCCAATAAAGTACCAGTATAGAAACCTACAGACATTTGATCATAATATATTATATAATAATAGGTATAATATAATGACAAAAATTATAATCTAATTAATCGAAATTCTTTTATTTATGATAGTTTTAGGTAGTATGAAAATAAGAAATACCATAGGGACAATGAGTGTTCTGGTGACAAAACCCGCTGTTCCCACGAAAATGGTGGATTTTAATTTCAACTAGGTATATTATCATGAGTTGGCAATCTATTTTATTATTTATAGGTACCTTTGGTGATTATGAAAATAATATAATTATGAAATCAAATTAATAATTTATTTCGTCTCAACTCTCAATATTTTATTATAAGAAAATAATATAAAAAAACAATCAAAATATTTCAAATCTTGAACTAAGATACTATGAACTATCTTAGTTAATGATTCTAATTTTTAATCAAAACATTTCCAAGTAAAAACTATATGTAAGTGCCCCCTGTAAGTACTTCCATGCCTTTAAGGGACATTATTTATTTTGTTTGTGAATTAGTTATACATATTTTGAAATATCATTGAATTATTACACATCCAAAAAATTGTTGTTATTATTTTTTACTGCTACATTTTAAATATCTAAGTATACCAATATTTGATTAATATATAATAATATAGCGTACAATCAAGACAGTATCAACTTCCAAGCTGACTCGTCATAAATCAGATTCTGTATGACTGTATAATATTAAAATTAATGAATGTATAATAATATTAGTAGGCATGAGGTACGTAAAATAATTTTGGTTTGCGGTAAGTAACTATTATTGTAATCGACAACGATAACGGCGCACCAATTTAAATCTTTTGCCAGTTGGCAGTACTGCGGTGACCGACCGGTTGCGAGTGCCGTGCATCCGTGCCCCGTGGGCCGTTCTACGACGGTCTCCCCCGACGACATCGCTTCGGCGGCGCGGCGCGGGCAGCGGCACGATTCACTCCCGGCACTCGGCAGTTGTTTTTCAACGTTTTTCGTTGACCGACTGTGTTTGGTAGTCGAGCGGTTAGTAGCGACGAGTGCGATCTTAATATACTTTTCGTCGAGTGCATAGTTTTCCGGTCGCGTTTCAAGTTTTTAAAAGCTGCAGCCCCGACGCGAAATCCGTGAATTCGACAATATTTACGTATTTTATATAATATTATGCGTTTATTATATATAACATAATATGGTATAATGTGAATATCGATTAGATACATATTTTGGTACATTAGTGTAAATGTTTCATTAATATTCGAAACCGAATGTTGTAAAATATAATAATTTATAGTAGGTACCATCAATATTCAATACGTATATCTATATGTAACTTAGTTTTAACTTATACGATGCTGAAATCGATATATATTTTTTTATGTATAAATATATAATATATAGTTAGATATAACTTATATGAAGAAACATTGAGTGATAGTTTTGTGCGTTTTGGGAGTAGATTAGTAGATAGGTACCTAAAATAATATAATGAATCGTAGAATTTTAAGTTCAAGGAATATAATTATTGATTAATGATTATACTATGATGAGTGGACATTATAGCTTTTTTTTAAACAATATTATTACGATTCAACCACATGGGCGTAGCTTGATATAATTATCTGGGGGGCTATATAGGACTAGAAAATTATAAAAAAATTTAAAACTATAATTTCGGATAAAATATAAAAAATGAAAGTAAACACCATGAGGCGGTTACAAAAGTTTCTGTGGGGGCTGTAGCTTCCATAGCCTCCATGCATACTACGCTCGTCATTATATTTTAACGGCGAGTAAAGATTTTAAATGACACATATTTGTAGGTAGTGAGTGTTTAGTCATAGTCATTACATTTTAAAATTTACCTATCTGAAGAATAAAATGTAAAATAGATTTAATAAGGATACGACAATATGACATTGTTAGAGCAAAGAGCATCGATATTGGAAAAATTGGTACAAATAGAAGAACAAGGCATTTAATTGAGTAGGTACTTATATTGAAAAAGAGAGATTAAGACAAATAGATAGGTATGGTAAGTGACAGAAATTACAAGATTCACCACTACACCACCACGACAGTTGATGAGAGTAAATTTAATGAGGAAATACCTATAGGTATCACAGGAACTGTGATTGAATCTAACTTTAACGTGTGATTCGGTAGCTGCATTGGTTTTATTTAATATATTTCTCAAACGGCGAATTAACTGATAAGCTTTAACAGGATGCTTACATTGGTGCAAACTCATTTTCTGTAAGGGTTATCAAAAGTTTGTACTATTTACCCACTACCCATGAAGTATCCGAAAAATTAAAAATAAAATAAAATATTTCAATACATTTTGTTGCATTAATAATGTTTTTAATAGTTATTACTTATTAGTTCATCAAATAATGAAATAATTTACCAGTAAATTTACTAGTCACCCATATGACCAACATTTTGATAGGGGTGTCGACTGGAATCACTATATCCCTTCGTGGGCACCACTGGTGCTTTATAATATAAAGTTTAGATAATTTACGTGTGATTTTTGTCATTTTTCTGTCTCTCTCTCCGTCCAGGTATTATCTAAGAAATTATTATAGATCTTTCAAAATAATGATACGATACGAGTATACTAATATATACGTAAGTGTTTTTATATGCACTTATTATTTGGTTTTGATCGATTTGTTAATGATCTAATTAATAAAAAGTTCTCAAAATGATGACTATGAATAGGTACTATGGATTAATTTGTTCTCAACAATTATAATATATCATATATCATTTTAACTTTCAAGTCAGAGTTGTAGATGTAAGTATAAATATAAAATGTATAACATATCAACTAATATGTTTTTCTTATTTCTCGTTTAAGAGTCTAAACTGATATTTATGTATAATAATATAATATTATGTAATGCGTTAGTTCTTTAGCTGATGGGTAGCCGGCAGCCAAACAGGTTTTTTCGGTAAATATTACGTATGTAACAATAAAATAAAAATGAAAAAATGCATGTGTGAGAATATGGCAATGAACTTGCCGAAAACAATCAACATTATAAATTAATGCATATTGTTATTGATTTGAGATTTTATATCACAGAATTTTGATATTTATCTAGAAATAAACCTGGGAATTAAACTATACTTACGAAAAAAGTTTAAAAATTTAAACAATTAAGTTATTATTTGGTATTAATTTTGTTCAAAATAATAGTGTAAAACAATTAAGTATTAAATGTAAACAATTTTTATTCATTGTTTATTTGAGTTTCTATTTCCATAGAAACATGTAAATGTCCAGGTGTTATATTATAAAAGGGGTTAATGGGCTACTATTACTTACTTATACCCGTAGACCGTAGTAGAAAATTAAATATAAATTAAGGGATTACAGAAATGCGTGTTTTATATTTTTTTATTAAATACATTTCATTTAGTTTATAAATAGTGCTAAATAATATAACATTAACTTTGTTGTATAACAAGTGCCATAGACTATAATAGGTATTATAGGAAATTATTTTTTCACATCGTAGTCTTGGGTTCTACAATTTGTTTGCAGCCAAATGTTTTGAATTAGGTATAAATTACAATTTCAGATTTCTAAAAATTGTTGTTGAAGGCTTGAAGCACGTATCTGAACCTCCCCTATTTATATTACATTTAATTATATTTTACATTAATATAATCAAGCATTGGAATTAAAATAATTTAATTTCAACTTAAATTGGTCAATATCTCAATATCATTAAATTATTTTAAATTTACCTTTGTTAAAGTATTTAGTAGATATGAGATTTTATAATTTGTATTTAGTCCAACATTTATTTCTTTCTGTCTCACTGTTTGAGGTAATTGAAAGCAGTGATTTGAGGTCTTTGTCCGTTAACACTTAGCATGGAATTTTAATGTTTTTAATATGGTTGAGTATAATACTAATTTCCATTATATTTATACATTTGAATTTAATCTATAAATCTACAATTTTAGATGTTATAGTATAATAGTCTATTGATTTCTTTAAATTTAAAATAATAAACATTTAAAAACCTCAATTTGTTAAATAATTAATTTCCATAATTTTAAAATGTATGATATTTAAGAGGATTAAAGGCGTTGATTATAGTTTATAAGTCTATGCGCGAAAATTGGTATAGTGTGTCTATAGTCTATGGTATACGGAAAAAAAAACAAAAAAAAACCCAAAATGATAATATAATCAATATTTTTGCGATTTATATTTTTCCTTTATTCTATTACTGTTACTTAATAATAATGATAATATTTGTATTGTTGTTATTAAATAACAAGCCGAATATGTGCAGTTCGTTGCTCGTTAAATGTACAAACTCTATATGACTAAAACTTTGTTCAGTTCGTTATTTAATATTAGGTGTATGGTGTTTTAAATTAATCTTAACTTTACCGTTGCTCGGAATAAAAATTCTGATTCGCAGCAGTACATTACCAGGTAGGCAATTTACCTGCGGTAGATCGCGAACCCTTAGTTTGTACGTAAGTGTATGATTAACTCTAAGTACCAAAGTTATATCAAGTTTGTCGTATTCTACCTATGGTGGATTAATATAATCAATTAATACAAAATTCTAACTTAACCTGTTGCGTCACTGTTGTATTGTTGACATCCAGATTTCCTACTTTTCTTGAGGATTTTCCTAAAATTTTGTTTCATAGTAACCTTCTCCGTGATAAACTATTTCGTTAAAAAAAATCAAGAAGATCTGATAAGTAGTTCCAGAGTTGACCCTGTACAAAGATTTTCATTTCACATTTATATAGTTAGAAGATATATAATAATATATTGACAAAAAATAATAATACAAATCAACAAAGGTGCCCGTAACCAGTAGCAAGCAATATACAATACACTATTTTTATTTTAATCCGCAACTTAACTTGTTTTTGGCCATGTCACCAGGTGTACACTTAAGAGGCCATAACTCCGGAACCACTTATCGCACAGCGTAAAAACTTCACAGAAACCATCTATATATGAATCTTAATATTCTCTGAAATTTTTATCAAAATCGGTTTGGTGGATCTTGAGTTATAAAATGTATTCAAAATGTACGCTTATTTTTATATATACCTCCTATAAATATTTAAAAATATATATATATAATTTTTATTATAGTAAATAATATAATATATAATAAATTAGTCATTGGATAAGATAAATATATAATTAATTGTATAATGTTTGAATGTATATAATTTAACTGGTAATTATATATAATTTATGTATAATTTTTATAATATTGATAACACGCAGCGTATATATTGTATATTATATTTTGTGATTATGCTATTTCTCTGATTATATTATCACTTGGGTTTTTTTTTCGAGGGTTTTTTCTTGGTTTTTTTTCCGGGATTTGTATTTTATATGTAGTCCATTTGTGTAGAATATCTGAATTTTTACATACACTAAGAGACAGGTTAATAATAACAGCTATCAGTAAAAATGCATTGATATGAACTTTAATACATTTAAATGTATAATCAGTTATGTTTTATATAGGTATAGTATAGCATTTTCTATATTGGAAAAAAATGTATGACTTAATATTGTTATTTATAAATACTCGAATTATTAATATTTATAAGCCATGGTAATAATATAGTACAATTAATTTCCAAGGAATTTAATGTTTTAATTAATTAAAATGTTTATCGATTTACATTTAGGTAATTAATTACTATTGATGCGAGGAATATGTACCTACTTCTACTTTTTAGCTTTTTCTAATATTATTTGTATATAAGACTAAACAAATAAAATTAATTATTTTTATGAGTTTAAAAAAAAAAATGTATTATGTGTCCTATTATTACAATAAGCTATTCTTTGGTTTATACCCAACACCTCTGATAGAATTGTTTTTCACAAATAGTATGATTTATATATCATTGCTTTCAAGTTTATAATATTTATATTTATTTATTTATATTTATTATACTATTTTGGTATTTCTTTCGTATTCCAAGTTGAGGTGTTAAGCTAAGTTATAGGAATGTCCGTCACTCAGTGTTCAATTTTATTAGCCCTGTTTTGTGCTTGTTTTATCTTTAAAATTATTTCTATCTCATCACGTTTTGAATCAGAAAAATGTACTTAAATATTCAACTTTTGGGGTGGTTTCTTGTAGAAAATTAAGCCAATCAAAGGTAGAAATAATTAACAGTAATTTTTAAAACAATTGAGAAAATCTAGGAAAAAAATATTTACGTAACTAATGGTGAATATTTGAATATTTTATTTATTTTTATTTATTGATAAATCAGTTTATAACATACATACATTATTTGTATTATATTTTTAATTTCCCATTAATTCCTTACTCCTTATAAGTAAAGCTTGTGGCGAAAGTGGGGAGAAGTGGGGAGTCTATAACAATAATTAATTAATACATTTTAAACACGTATTTAAACCTATTTTAATTTATTTTGCTAAACATAATAATAATAATGACTACAACATAACAAAAACAGTCATACATTTTATAATGAGAAATCAATCAAATGATCGCATTTATATATTTGAATTTATATATATTATCAATTTGTTTAATATCCGAAGGTATTGTTAATTAAATAATTTTATTATTGACATTTTATATTATGTAAGAATTCACCATCAATGTAGTACTTGGTTTGATTGATCTTAAATTACTATTCTCCTTCCTTGTACCTATTATATGTATTATGGAACTCAAATTAACTTTTGTTCATATACACTTTAGTGAATGATAATTTATTATATAATTGTTCTAATGTTAATATTTTTAGTTTAAGAAATAAATCATTTGTGCTATAATACACATTAAGATCAATAATAATTCCCGACAACACTTGGGAATTAAGAATTTACAGGCATCAAAAAGAAACTACGGTAACGAATTATTGTTTGTGCACATAATAATATGTGCTTAATTTCAAAATATTTGTTGTTGTAGGTACCTATATCTATGAAAAATTATTTCGACTTATAGACATTTAAAATTGTTGATATAAATTTGGATATCTAAATACGATATTTCCGCTAAAAATTCTTGTTTTAATTCAAAAAATACTAATTTTGCGACATGAAAATTGTTGACATGATATCTTTTTTTATCTGTGTACACAATGCAATTTTAAAAATATTCAGACTAATTCAAAGTTATATAATTACGAATCGATTCACATTATCATATGGTAGGTACGTTAATATTGAGTTATAACTTATAAGTCACACCCCACTCATAAGTGTTGATTCCATTTTCAAAACGTATATAATATAATGAGGCAAATTTGGGTTCAGCAGAATCAACTGCAGTATTATTATTATTGGAGTAAATTGACCTATCATAAAACAATAAAAAGGGCCTGGTGTGGCTTGGTGTTTGGCCTCAGTCACTATAACGTGTTCTGAGGTCACAATCGGCCGACGTCACTAGATCCCGGATGGGTGACCGCCCGGGTTTTTTAGTGATGAATCCACGCCCCACATACACGTGTTCCATAACCAACCGTAACCCACCTACAAAATGATAATTGCCATAGTTTCTGATGCTTAAGATAAATAAAAAAAAACTATAAAACTTAATAATAATAAAGACTTAATGTATGTCCTATGTTTTTACTTCGGATTTTAAAGATATTAAATTTCTTAAGTGAGTGATGAGCAGTTTTAAATTGTAATATTTTATATTCTATAATAACTTCCTTAAAAATTAAAACATCGTAAAAGACTAACGCACAAATATAATTAATAATGTTCTTAATTTTAAGTTTTATTATAGCTGAATTTACTCTTATATATTAAATAGCTAACAGCACAAAATTGGTTCGGCCAAACGCAAATTTTTATGTTTTACGTTTGTAAGACGGAGACAATACACGCGGCCAAGACCGGCCTCTATATAATATAGTCATAATGTAATACAATATACTTATATACCTATATAATTAGTCTCGTAATTATTAATATAATATAATATGCTATGTATTTGGAAACAATTATTTTAACCTATTGTGCCTATTATTATTTAGTATTTACTAGTAGAAAAATTCGGTATTAATAATCATTATAGCATATATAAATACATTAAAAAATATCCTTAAAAATAGAGGTTGACCCTAGGTCTCTGCTAAGAATCGTTTTTCGAATGCAAGGATTCATTAACTATCATTGAATTTAAATTTAACGCATCCATTACAGTGACCTACTCAATGATGAAGTTTAATCAAAACCTACTAGACAGCAGAGCGATTTTCCCGGTTTTTTTAAAAATATTTATAATTATATTGATTATTATTATTATTATGAATTACAATCGTTTCAAAATATTATATAATATTTTTAACTTCTTAGTTCTTAGTTCTTACTCTTGTAAGACAATAAGAATAATTTATTTAATTATTTTATATTTAAATAAAATTCATAATGTATATCTACTATCTAGGTTTATTAATTTTAAGCAGATTAGGTATAAGTTATAAGTGTATAACTTATAAAAATAGGAAAACATTTAAAATAATGAAATTTTTTTTTCAACAATTAACTTATTATGCTCAACTAATGTTCTTTCGTTTGTTAGCAAAAACAAGTAAAATCATTAAAAATATTAATAAAATGCACCAATCATAATATTAAGATACCTATAATTTATTAATGACTATAATAATTAAAATATATCTTGAAATTTTATTGAATATAAGATGGTAATATTAATACATCTTCATCAATCATACAATGATGGAGATGGTGGTGGATATACGTAAACAGTGACCTTGCCGCGCCCTAAAGCTTTATTGATTTTGTTGTTAGAGCAAAATGAAAGCTGCGCTGCCACCTCCCTCCCAAAGTTATTTATATTTTAATAGGGATGCTTTGCACATGTGATGCTGCTAACCGTTTCTTTTAGTTTATTGGTTGCTATTAAGTATTATATTGATTATTATTATTTTTTTGTTATGGTTAAAACTTAAAAGTAAAATACCTAAATTTTTTTATTTAAACGACTATTTATTAGATATTTAATAAATTAGTAAATACTTACACCTATGTATAACAGTGATCTAATTTTTCAATTAGTTATAAGGACTACGGTCTACGACTAGAAACTGTGACATCACTGCTTAAATATAATGTTAGTACGTGGTTTGGTGCTCTGTAATGAATACCATGGTACATAGTTCTACAAAAATATATAATTATATGTAATATAGACACATAGTTTAAACGAATAAAAAAAAATTAATAAATATTTATTTGTTAGAATATTTTTTATATTTTACTATAACAATTACTTTGTAAATAAAAAAAATTATTTTAATAAATATTCACTAATGATGTATTTATATTTATTTTTAGTTTCATAAGCTCATCAAGAATATAAAACAGTAAAGCAAACGAAAATTCGTTGTTTGCAAAAAAAGACAAGGATCAACACAACTTTAACAGGTAAAACTAAATAGTTACATATAATATATTCACTTAAATATTCGAGTATGTAGGTTATATATCATACAATTTTATGGGGAAAATGTTTACATTTTTAACTACAAATTGTTTACGTTTATCACCTATTTGTAAATGAATTGAATATAAATTGATTATTAGTTAAATATTTTTTAAATATTTACGCTAAGTTGCATAAAAAAGTGATTAATTTAATGGAACACTCTTGGTCCACTAAATCATGTTTAAGGGGCCATTAGGTTACTATTGATTCATTCAATGTGTGGTGATTGTTTATGCAACGTACCTCTTCTTATATTGGTATCTATATAATATGTACTTACCTAGTTAATAGTTATATATTATACTTTTAGTTACTGATTTCATACTTTTTTTAAAACAAGTTGTAATGTAGTACATAATATAGAGTGAGGTTAATAAGATAGTTTATAACTCCCAAGGTTTTCTTTGTAAAATATATTTTTTGAAGGAAACCCTTTTCAATGAAGAATTTGTGTATGTTTCCTAATGACAAAACCCACACATAATGACTTCTTTATATTGAAAAAGACTAAAAAATTGAAAGAAAGAACTTCTCAATTCTTTAGGATGTTGCTTGTATAGTTGTATAGCTTTAATGAGTTTATAATGAGTTCTCTATATAATCGTAAATACATTCTAGCTGATTTTACAAGCATATGTTTATAAAAGGTTAATAATTTATTTTTATGTTGTAAAAATAATAATTTGTTTCTGATGTGTATAAGTCGTCATGTACCTAAGGACTAATGTATAATTATAAAATATATTGGGGGACGGAGTGGCCGAGTGGACTGAGGCGTCGGTTGTGACGAGCACCGACGCCGGTTCAAAACTTCGGCCGCGGGCGGCATTTTTCTTCGGGCAAGTCACGGTGTCCGGAGTGAAGTGCCGCCATCCCCCACCCGGGCATGACAGATACCTACGGGTGCCCACTAAAAAATCTGCCTAACTGTGTAAACGAGTTTAAACTTACAGTACCCTCCCACACAGTTAAAAACCACCCAATGGCCTAAGTTGTCGCGGGTATATTTAATTAATAAAAAAATATATATAATATATATATTGTAATAATTTACAAATTACAATATACATAATAGACAATGATAATAAGGTTTTAAATTATTTTTTTAAAACGAAAATATACTAGTTTATTATTATTTGACAAATTATATAAAAAAAAACGTATACTTATACAGATAAACACTAAGATTTAAAAGTATAACAATTAATATTAAAATGCTTCTAAAAAAAAATAATTTTTTTTTTATTAAATAAGTTGTAAATTGTAATATTATTTGTAAGTGCATTTTACGATTATTGAATTTTTAGCTATAATAATTGGAAGTAGGTTATACAATTTAAAAATACACATTTAACTGTCTATACTTAGGTACATTGATAATAGAATTTAAATAAATTATGTATTAGAGTTTTTAACTAAGTTACTTATATATTTTATAACATAACTAAGATCGCAATAATTATTTTAATATTTTATAATGTATTATTTTAATTAATGATTATTATTTGTTATAATTCATAAAAATAATTCTATACAAATATATAATATTTATGGTATATTCACAAAATTACCATTTGTGTTAGGTAATATTTAAAATGGGCCAAATCTTTTGAAGTGCTAGTACTTACTTAAAAATGGTGCATATTTAGTATTTCATAATACTATATACGTATATCGAAGAATAAAAGTTACTTTAACACTACTTATGCAGTTTTTGTAATTGATAGTAGGTATGTGTTTTTTAATACATTTAATCGTATTTGTTTGTTGAATAATTTAATAAATAATAGGCTTTATATAGATTATGTATGTATACAATATACATTATACATATACTGTGTTTGATGTTTATTCTTGATTATCAAGAAAAAAAATACATTATGTTAATTATTAGTTAGTAATTACAAAATAAATAGGTAGTAAATGAATCATTTTAGATATTATTTATTAGATAACATTAGATAACTGCGTGATGCTTGACCATGACTGTAGTGTTTTGACTATACGAATCCGTATGGTACCTATAGCTTATATATTATATAGTTACTATAGGTATTTACAGCTGTACCAAAAATATACAGCTTGATGGTTCGCCAGACGAATTTGACCGAAACTAATTGTCGGCACATTATTATACATTATTATTGTTGTATGTTATCCAAAAGGTATACACAACGACAACTGTAATAGAATGATGAAATATAATGCTTTTCATATGCACCATTATAACAAATTTGTGCTGATCTTTGTCAGCATCGAGATTTCTATAACACTGCAATAACACCTTCAATGTCCGTGACACGATTCGTGAGAGCACAGCCGAACCATACACGATATATATATTTGTTTGAAAACATGTACATACGACAACGAATAGGGAAAAACAAAGTGCGGAGAGAGAATAAAAACGAGCAGTAATTATCGGCCGTCGGATATATTATAATGTCCCGGTCATTAAAAATCCTAGAACAATGCGCAAAACTGACTGTGTCGTTCCGGTGCATTGGACGTGTTCAAATAATGTAATACACAGCTTCAATGGCAGTGGGAGAGGGAGCCAAACCGGTGAAAGCAGTAATATGAATGAGATTTTCTGTCGATTTTTGAAGTGCTTTTTATGAAAATCAAATGTACCCACCCATAATACTGAATGGTCAACCATATTATTAACTTATATATTATAATTATTACCAATTAATCAGTTATGGATATTGTATTATAATGATACAACAAAAAAACTATAATTTTTTAATTGATTAGCTGTAATTTTCATAATATCCAACATTCTTAACAAAAGTTCAATCACTTCAAATACTCTATTGATATAAATGTATAGTACTATAATTCCATTTTAGTAAATTGCCTACAAATTTAGACGTGATAAAATTTGACTAAACAAGTATTAATGAGGTATTTATTTTATATGTATCATTTAGTATTTTTGTGAGTGGCTTAGATTATAAATAGCCTATACGAATAACCTAACCTATAGGTTGTAATCGTAGTATATTTTAACCTATACGATATATTTGAGCTGAATATATGAAAAAAATGATATATATGATAATTTTGTGTATTAGTATACAGTATATGTGCAACAGTGCACAGTTAGTGAATTAAATAATATTTTTTTTACTAAACTAATTTTTAAATATCCATCTGACGTGATATAATTTAAAATAATAATTAGATCTTTGAACATTGTTTGCAGCTGTTCTCGTATATACATTTCAGATATTGCATTATTATCTATAGCGCGACGAGACCCCGTTATGCTGTAACGGATATATATTATACCGTCGCGATGTACAAAAAAAGGATAAGATATAAAAAATAGTTCCTGTTTTTGTGAATGTTATATTGTTGTTATAGTTTAAATATATTACATCCAATAATTGTTATAGTTGCTTAATTGAGAAATTAGTTTGTCATTAAAAAAATTGTTACGTATGCGAAATTTTCTATATACGTTTTAAAACAAATCGAAATATGGGTCACTGTTTCGCTGTAATCAAACCATTAATTTAGAATGCTATCAGATAATTATCAAAGTTAAGTGAATTTACTAAATTGTATTATAATACTGTTGAGGAGATAAAAGATTATTTAACATTATATATAACTTGTGAGTTTTGATCTGCGATGATTTGGATATTAGGTGATGGAACATTATCTTCCTGTGATTCAACACGAGCTGTTGGAGTTTAGAATAAGTGAATACGAAACAAATCATCAAAATTAGCTTGATTTTTTTTCTTTTAATAGAAATAAAATAGGTACATTCTAAACTAGTGTTTATTAGATATGCACTGTAACAAAGATTGACGTCCTGGTAGGAAAACTTGCGTGTGGTCTTATATATAAAACCATTCCGACTTCGTCTCCCACTTCTGATACCGTATAAACCAACACCACACAGGCTATCCGCGAGTATTCATCATTAAATTAAAATATTGCCGTCACCGTTTCTCTTCTCTTTCTTCCTTTTTATCCATTACATCGAGATAGTGACTTAGAATTCACAACAGAACTATTGTACATTGAAATCTTTTTCGTGTTTATAATTTCCTTTTATCTTTACATTAGCTATATATCAATAGCATTTCAAGTGCATCTGCTCCGAAAAAAATAATTTTCCCATTTCAAATTTAATAAACGAAACGTGCATTCTGCCCTGTATTGATTTGGTCAATTGTAGATTGAGTTTTTTTTAAAGTTTAAGTTAAATAAATATTTTAATTTTCAATGGTGATATAATAAACGTTTTATATTCTAGTCATTTTACTAATTGATTTTTGTGTAAAATTAAAATATCTAAAAAGCATATTTTATGTTGAAATTAAATTTTATTTTTGGATTAATAATTTTAATAAAAATAAACAATCTTTCTTATAAACTTTTTGTTTATTAGTGGTAATGAATAAATGTAAAGATAATCAATCATAAATTATTATTGAATTGATTTCTAATTTATATACGTAGATATCTAAAATTATATTCTGTTTATATTGATAAGAAATCAGACTTAATATAAATAGTTAGAATCTAAACCAAAAGTTAAATTATTGATTGATCGTATAGGATATTTTTGCTATCGATTGTAAGTTACACATATATGTAATATACTAATGTATAGGTATAGATATTCGCTAGTTCTGCATTAGTTCAATTATTTCTATTCAATAAAGCTGGAGGGTATGTTAAAATTGCTTTTGATTTTTTTCAACTTCATAAAATATAAATTATGCTTATGTAGTCATGATTCTATTATATAATGCTCTTGACAATATAGCAGAAATATACCAAACAAAAAATTCTTTTGTCTTTTTACTCTTTCATTTTGGTATAGTTCGGCGAAATGAAACAATCACAAGTCGTGAAATTGTTACATTAACTTATATTATTAGTTTATACAGTGGTTAGTTATATTATATATTTTAGATTAAAATTTTAACTATATTATTACATAAAAAAATTATGATGTAATTGAGAAAGTTATTTGTTTTTAAGTGCATCTATTGTATAAATATCAGAAAATTGATAATTATTTTTAATTTAAGTATTTAAGTGTATTTTAGTTTTTATTATAAGTCATACCACACAACATATTTTGAAATTTAACTGTTTCCTATATAGATATTCAGTAAAAATCCTAATAAATAATATCTTATACATATTTAATAAAAACTGAATTCTATGTAATTAAGATAGCGTATCAAATATCAATAGTATTATTACAACAGCAAATCTACAATTTTTGTTATTTTATTACATTAAATTTGTATTCTTCAGACGTGCCTCGATCGTAGTCACAAATTTACTAGTTAATATGAACTTATCATAATATATTAATAATCAGTGTTACATACTTGCATGTTACAAAGAAACTACAGGATACTTCAACCAATGTCAATTTAAATCCTTTAAGATTTATCACATGATGTATTCATGATTCATTCGATCTATTATTCAATTTTTTTTTCTTTCCAATAATTTCCATGTTTAAAAGTATTTTATATAGCTAAATAAATTATTGTTGGCTTAACTGGGTATCAAGAAATTATGAACATCGTATAATACAATACTAGCTACTTCTTTCTTACAATGTGTTGTTATTTCACCTATTATATTAATATATTTTATTAACAATTTTACAATCAGTAAAATAACTACCTACGCTTCTTTTTTATTGTTACATTTATAAATAATGTGTGATCACATTGATTTTTTAATTAAATTTGTTGTTTATCATACATCTAGAGCGGATCAATAAAATATGATTATATGTATTTTAAAATTATGTTTCGTGTGTCTAACACTTAACGCCACCTTAGGTGCAGTAAAAATCCTTCAATCTTTAACATTGAGGGTTGTTTTTTGTAGTGATTTGGATTTAGTCGGTACATATATTATAATAACTCAAAAATATAAACGAATATTTGCAAATTATTGTATAGTTAAAAATTCATACAATTTTTCATTTTAATCAGTTAAGGTTGAACATTTAACACAAGGTTCCTCATACATTTTTCTTACAGCAATTTGAAAATACTCAAAATACATACTAGGTACTTATATAGATAATTTTTTTTTTATAGACATTTAATGTTTACATGTTAACGAAATATGATATTTAAACAAAATATAACGATTTTTCCTCTAATAATTTTTGTTATTTCGTTGTAATTGGACGACTTTTGGAGGATTTATTGGAACTTTATATTTATTTTTGGAATTTATTCAATTTCTTTTTTCATAATTTTTCCTCTGTACGTTTATTATTATTTTCTATACGAAATTAAGATTTAAAAAGATTTATACTAATTTTAAGCTATTTATATCACAAACCTATTCAAGCCGTTATAGTGTACATCGGCTTATTAACTCTATTAAGTTTATAAATTATAAGTTATAACTTATAACAATAATAGTCATATTATATATTATTATAAATTATAATATTTATTATATAACATATTATGCAATGTTTTTGACAACAATTAGTTCAATCTAGTCTCCGATCAGTTATTTATCATTGAATTCAAATTTAACACATTCACTACAGTTACTCGATAGTGAGGTACACTCGACAACATACAGCAGAGTGCAATCTTTGTTTTTTCTTAGGCTTTTGTAATATAACAAAGTACAATTTTGTGCTTCCAAAATTATAAATTCCACGTGGAAGGTTAGCATATATCGGCATAAAAGATATGACTTACATAGTTAGTTGTATTACACATAATACATACACCAATATAGGTATAAAAAATAGTGTGTACCATATTATTATATTACAAATTAAGTATTCTTCTGTTAAAAACCAAGCTACCTATTTTGGACGAATTAAGCGTACAACAATTGCCTAACTCAAACGCCGTGTTTATTTTTTTAAAGTTACATGACGTGATTTTATCGGATCAATAACGTTATTTTGATACGGTTGATGTTTAATTTCCAGGTTTGTCCGTTATTAGAATAACACAGACGTCAGACATATTATACTTAAATATAATATCTATATTTTACACATATTTATTGTACACGCATATGTGTTTATTTTGTTATCATCGTATCGATAGTTCGAATGATTGCGGCAGATCATTAGCACTCGTCTTAATTAATTATACACGGTACTGGATGCGCATAATGTGCTCGTTAATGGGACGCGTTGTTTTGTATGGAAATAATATCTTTGTTCGCAGTTTGTTCAATCGAAACGTTATGGCATGGCGCACGTAACGGTTCTCAACACGATCAATTTTGACCGTGAACGTTGGTCCATTTGTTATTGTACTCAAAGAACGTAGCTATACATATTATATTGTTATCTATACCGATATCATAAATAGAGCTTTCTTCGCATTCATTTTCACGACCACCAGAGTCTTAGTCAAACAAATTATATTATATGCGCATGCTGGTATAGAATATAGGGATATAGGTATACCTATATGTGGCCATGTTGTATCCTATATATTGAGTTTATGTGTTTGGTGTTTGTAATGTTTGTGTACTGTACAGTGTGTACCTATATAAATAAACAAATATTAGGTAGGTATAAGGTAGTATAATATAAAACACGATTAACGTTCGTACAAATAATAAATTACATCGTCGTTTATTTACATTTTACATTAAACTTAAATATCTATAAATAAATAATAATACCTATATATTAAAATATTATAGGTATTATTATTATGTTATAGTTAATGTATTCGAATATTTGAGCGTATAAGTTGTACGTAATTATGGTTGTTTATAATACTTTCGGATATACTTTTTTTAATTAATTAATTAATGCTTAAATATAAGATTGTAAATAATTTGTATTAAGATTTCTCTTTTCCATCAAATTAATTTAACCTGCTTAGCATCACAAAATGAAAAATTATTTTAATGTATCAACGTAAAGGGTATAACCTTATATTATACATATATTTCTATTGCAAAACCATTATAACGTTTACGCTCTATCATCTATATGTGTAGGATATACGATATTATGATGTTAAAATGAGTTAAATATAGGTACCTATTTAATTTGTTAATACATTACACAACATTAATTGATAGTTCGAACAAATTTTAAATCGAGAATGAAAGAGTATACATTTATATTTACTACCTAATCCTATTATTGTTCAATTAAACAAATATTTATAAATTATAATTATAAGTGAACAATTAATACCTTTTTTAATTTTTCTTATATCTATTACTTATTTATTATTGATTGGTTTGTAGTTTGTTCTAACAGAAACTTGAACTGCAATACTGGCTTTCATGAATCATGGATTATTATAATTTTTATAACAACAAATGCTTTGATTATTAAATTTAAATTTAGGAAACAGCGTCCATGTGTAAAATAAAAATCCCTGGATACCGTATCCTAAATTTAAATTAATAATCAAAGTTTCTACTAGTAATTAGCACATATACTTTTAATGTGTAGTAAATACTAAATAATGCATTTGTTAGTAAGTAAAACAATATATTATAATTTTTAATTAAAAAGTGACAAACATTATATACTATTATAACATTACACATAATATCAAATAATAAACTATACCTATGTATGAAAATAATTGAACATAAATTCAGTAATATCTATCAGTTGTGATTTGTGGTTATAGTTTTTAAATTCAATTAGTGACACATGAACAAATTATGTAATGTCATATACTTTCAACTTTGACTTTGTGATAATATTTACTGTGCGTAGTACCTACATTATTTATTTTTATTTGTAGTTTGTACATATTATATGTACTTAAATAAAAATGTGACTGAAATTACTTATGTGAAATCTCACATAGAATGACGCAGCTGGGCTATAATCAATCTACTATAAAGTTTTCTATATTATATTTTCAACATACATGTACCTACACTCTATTTGCTAATGCTATGTAATTTTCTAGCACGAATATACAAGTATACAATATTGAGTATATTATATTGTAGTTTCAGTGTTAATAACGCTTGAAATACTTGACCTACCTATACTGTATGTATATAGAATAAAAATAGCTGAAAGCTTAGATTAAAAACTTAGAAACGTTATAATCTATTTCACATTTATTATCTTGTTGTTGGATCACAATATAATGATTGTAAGAAACTATTTAGACTATTTACTAATTAGACATCTTTATTTATTATAATAAAAATAATATATTGTAATTAAATATTATTATGTAGGTACTTAATTTAATTTCGTTAACGTAATACAACGTACTAAAAACTACGGTTAAAATATGTAAGATCTCTGACACTAAGAATGTATTTTATTTAGTTTTTATTCCATTTTTACTCTTGAAAATATTAAAAAATTTTCGATTCGGACTAGAAATATTATTTTATGGTATTAAATATGTTTCTATCGACATTAAACAGCTGGAGTTCGTTGCCACCGGAAACTCATTTTACTTCACGTCGGCACCGGTGTCGTTTTGCAAATCGTTAAAATTATATAGTAAAAAAATCGTTTTTTTCCTAATAGAAAAATATCTCATATGGATAATATGTAGTGGAACTGCACGTAATATGGGTTCGGTCATCCAGTAAAATAATGGACTAGTTTGAAATCATTGATGCTCTGCAGTGACTATACAACGATTTATTACTTGTATATTTGTGAAGATAATATTATGAAGAGCTAACTAAAACACTTAACTCCCATATCTGTAAGATAGCATATCTAGTAAAATATGATATTATACCTATATTATTCTGGTATGTCATACACTCATATAGTCATATAAATTACATGATGTAATTAATTTGTTAAAAATTATAGCAAGTAAGCCATTCAACCGAATAATGTTATTGTTGTTTAATATTTGATAAGATAAGGCCTTAAAATATATCTCATATTATGGTTGTATTAGAATCATTTTGATATTTGTTTTCAAATATTTGAAATTAACTGTACTTAGAATTTAGAAAAAACAAAATCAAATTGTTATTAGATGTACCTAATTTTTATATTAAAATATTGAATACAAATAAAAGTAATAGTTATCGGCTTATTGTTTATTTAATTTATACATAATGTAATATATTATTAACATGTATTAGGTATATATTCATTGGGACTAAATATTTTTTGTATGCTAATTTCAGAGTCCAGAGAGGTATATATTGTGTTTATTTACATAATTACATAGGTATAATTTTCGTCTACAATCCTCTACATATTTTAAGTTTTAATGAAATAACTATACAGCATCTATGTCTAATGCCAATAATTATGATGCTAAATATGATAATTATTCGTAACTTGATTATAACTATAATTATAGCGTATAGTATAATACAGTTTTTGCCAACATTGCTACATGGAACTTTTTGGCAAGTATTATCCAATAGCCGGGTTATCTATAACCTATCGTTAACGACGAGTCAAGTATGGGGGATGAGAACAGGTATATGGTGTATACTTTAAACAGCATTATATACGATTTGAATTGGTCAATTTTAAATTATACAACCAATTATTAATGATAACTAACTATTAAAATAAATTTATGATCAAGGATTTGAGAAGTAAATTAGCATGTTTTTTGTCTAACTCGCCCTCATTCACTTGTAAATCTGTTCAAAACTTTCCTTGCAAAAATATTGATATATTTGTATTATTTAATTTGGGTAAAATGCCTTTGAATGTATATTATTGATATTCCATTACCTACAAATTATTAAGTACCAGGAAATTCTGGTCTGGTTCTGTTAAAGGTTATATAATATTATTATATTATTCATAAATCACATTACCAAATTAATATAAATAAATAATAAAGCAACATTGTTTTGAAGTGGCCGTTTGTCGATAGAAGCCTGATATTGGTATTTAGCGAAATTTAATTACGAATTTTCTTCTGACGTTGGAGTTTTAAACAAACAAATTAATATTATATTATATCCATATTAATATCTAGTCGATTGAACAAAAATAAAAATAGCTGTAATAAACTTAAAATGTGTATATGTATATGATAATACCGGTTTTATATTATATTTGCTCTAATCGAAATATCTGTAAAGGCTAGAATGACGTTACGGTATACGCTGTTTAAGTCATATTTCTGATTTCGGGTACATATGCACTTGTTTAAGCATCTATTTACTCATGATGTATTTTGTGTACTTGGATATAAACCGACGGGCGACGGAATTTGTTGTACTTAAAAGGAATTTGGTTCAAATCACATAAACTTACCAAAGAGATCGTGTTTCGATAGGGGTGTCTTAAAATATCTTTAATCTTAATACATTATTGTGTAAGCCACACTGACTCGATTAATGCATTAGGAAAAGGCTGAAGGGTTGGGTTGGATAATATAAAAATCATTGCTTCTTTACATAATATTACAAAATATAAAACTTATAGGGGAATGACGGAACGTAAACACATTATATAGCTTTCATATGTTTGATGATATTATCATTTATATAATTATAAAATATTATAAAGCCGGCTAAGAGTCTCAAAAATAAAAGATCACTTTAAATTTGTATCTAGACTTTTGTTCTAATTAAATTAATGAATAATATTCTTACTTGAAAGTTTTTTGAATAACGTGGGACCTTTATTTGGTTGGAAATACATAAATATGTGATTTATCTAATACTATTATATTGTTTAATTATCAACAATAATAAGTTTAATTTTACTCTTATATGGAGTAAAATAATCGATAACGTTAAAAAAATATCTATTGTTACTTACATTTTGTTCTACGTCAAATTAGTTTGATACACTTTCTCTAAAGGTCTGTTTATTAATACATAATACCTATTAAACCACGAAACCATTTTAATGCTCCACAGAACATTACATTAAGAGGACGTCACAGCCGCATGTGTTGTCTCCGTCTTCCACACGTACGATATAGACAAAACGCGTTTATTCAGTCTGAGTATAAGTCGCTCAATTTTGGTTCTAGAGTAAAAATACCTATTATAAAATTGAATTGTGACAATATTTCTGAGGACAAGTCGTTGCGTTTTTTCCATTATACCCTCGATTATACCCAATATAATGTTCATTATATCGTTTAAAAATATCAAACATTTTAACATTTTAAAAATACCTTTAACTTTTCAAAATTTAATTTTTTTTTTTTAAATCGACATCTTGCCCTCAAAAATATTGTCATATTTTAATTTTGTAATAGGTATTTCTATTCTAACACCAAAATTGAGCGAGTTTTACTGAAACTGCGTAAACGCGTTTTGTCCTATGTCTTATACTCACAATCTCGTTGCGGGAGTGTTTTCAGCCATTGCTATACGCGCCGAGCCACGTTTGTTCATATTATATAGGTAGTATATAATAATTATTAATATTGTATACCTAATAATATTATGTTGAATTATTCAAAAATTTTCAGAACTCTATTTTTCACGAATTATAACAGATCATAGATCATGACTTACAATGTTGCACACAAAGTTTTATACATTTTTAAATTATCGTATAACAATAGAACATTGTACAACACAGTAATTATATGTTTTGTGTTAAATAATAGGTACTATTGATAGTACTTACAAAAAAAAAAAAAAACACAATAAACATATTATAAAAATTTAAAAAAAAAACAAATTTAAATCCATTTAAGCTGACCTTTGCATATTAAACTAGGTCAGAACATAATAAATTTCTCTTAGGGCAGGTCACAGATTGAACTGTTAAGTATTATCGTCTCACTTCGTCCACCTTGTACGCTTTGATAAAAAATCAAAACAATTTTTCAATAACGGTTTGATTCATTCGTAAAATAAGCCCCAGCTTTTACAATGATAAAAATGTCAATTAAAAATGAAACATAAAACTAAATATTTTTAATGTTTGTAGTTTTTACTGCCTAGTTGCAAGAAATTGTAGGGTGAAATAATATACAATAATGTCTATATGTGTTACAACAATAACAATTCAGTGTAATTAATATTTGAAGGTTATGACTTATGAATAAATATGTAAATAGTTAAATAATAATAATATAGGTACCAGGTACCTATTGGTGTGTTATTATTTGAATTTTTGTGTATAGATTATACCGCCATGTTGGCGCTGGGCACTTTTGACTAGAAAAATTAAACAAACAATATGATAATATTATTAAATATTTAACTTAAGCAAAGGTCTGCGCTAGATTATACGATGTAATTTTCAGATTTTTGTAGGCATTTCCAGAAAGGTTTAAAATTTGACGCCTGGTACATTTGGTGGATAATATTTTTATAGCCTTCATCCTTCAACCTCAATATTCTGTTGATTCTTTGATTTTAATTTGACGAATTTTTTTTGATAAAATACATATAATATTATACCTATATGGCTATATATATATTAATTAATACAGATTTTAGTGAATTTAGTTTAATATACATTTGCTAATAGGTACAGTGCAGCATATATAATACATTTCGTGCGAATGGAACCTGCAAATACCAATATATTTTATAATAATTTTAAATTATAATACCGTACACACAAAGGAAAAAGGCAAATACCTATAAAAACGTCTTACTATATTTTATTTAGGTTCATAATAAAAAATACTACCTACTGTTTATAAACATGATACCTAATTCTTTTAACAACGAACAGTGAACATTCATTGTTAGAAAAAATTACTTAATTTACTTTTCTATTTACATTACTCATTGCTTCAAATTATCAAATAAAAAACCATAGATCGCTGTTTTAAAATAAAAAGTTGATAGTAAGTTCAACAACAAAGTATATATCATACTGTTATTATATTATGTTTGAATTGCACATATGTCTGATATCTATCGTTAAAAGTTTATACTTCTTGAAATAATGTGTATTTATTATTCTATTCAGTATTCACTGTTAAAATAATCACCCTTTATATAATTTATAATTGATATAATTCTTTTTCTTGTTAAATCGTAATGCGATTATTTAGTAATCATAATATTACAATTTCCAGTAAACAGTGGTTATAATAATACAATTGTATAACAGACACTATGGTGACATATGCGTGTTGACAATCTATATACGACTGTTGTACTTAGTGTCAAAATGTCTATCTATCAAGTTATCAGTGGCTATCATGACGGTAAAATGAATAAATCGCTTACGTATAACTTTCCAAAAGTAGGAATATTGTTAAATGATAATAAAACAACGTTTTTATTTATTATAATCAATGGTAATGCCTACTTTGGGTTTCACATAAAAGTGCCTGTATAAAATTTAAGCATCGATTTAAAATTTTTATCATAGGTTCCTACCGGAGGTGTGGTTTACCGGTCGAAATATCTCTAAAGTGAATTCGTTTGTTTTCCCGTTTCCGTTCTTGGAACGAACAGAAAAAACATTGTAAGATAGTATATTATATATTATTTTATTATTAGATACGATTTAAACGTTTATAATTCACTTATAGAAAAGTAGGTACCAGCAATGACGACGCCGACGACTAGAATAATGAAAACATCACGAGGAAATGTAATAGATATTTATAATAATATTATAGCGCGTGTAATTTCGTATTTTCTTGCTCTCCCCAAAATACTACGACGCGTAATCCGCACCCAGTGCCGTACAGCGACGTGCGTTTACAGTATACAGAATGTCCGGAAAGTTTGAAGGTCTTAATATATTTAATACATTAAATATGTTTTATACATACGTGCGTATATAAGTATATTATGCATATCCAGAGGCGTTTCTTACCACAAAAACGCTGAATAACATTATTATGATGCGCGCACGTCCGACCGCGACGGTGGCGAGACGGATAGTATATATACTATATAGGTACCAGGTAATGGTTATCTGGTACAAAATGTATTATAATAATTGCAGTTCCGTTCACGTCTGCCATCGTGCAGGTCTACGATCGCAGCGGCGTTACGCCCACTGCCGCGAGTCGCGACGGTTCGTCTAGCGCCGACGGAACAGCGCGCGCGGGTTGGTGAAAGACGGTTAGCAAAGGTCGCTGTGGGGCGATCGTTGACTTATTGTTTTTGATGTTGTTATCTAAAACTGAGTAGAACGACGCGCATTCGACCCAATTTCAAAATCTGCATTCGGCCGAAATAAGTATTGCCCACCGCCGATAGGTACATCTGCCGCTGCACGACCATGACGGCTACACTACCTAAATGTGTATATTATATGTGTAGAAGAGCTGCTGATGGATAGTGTAGGGTGACATTTCGCAATGATTGTAAACCTACTGCCGCTGGAAATGTTTTTATCTCACGAACCGTAGGCATATTAACATAAGCGTACCTATGTAACATTTTTGTTTGAAAAGTGGTTAGGTATAGATAAATGGCTTTGAGACATGATTTTGTCATCCACGCGGTTTTTTTAAATGCTGACCACCACCACCGCCGCCGCTGCTACTGCATAATGTTGGACACGAATAAGTAAAACAATATTTCCACCCCTAGCAAATCCGCCGTTGCACTACTGCGGGTGATGTATATACTATATAATATAGGTGTGCGTAATATGTTATATGCTATATATGCATCATTTTGAATCCTCTTTTCCAACATGCGTAAATTATTATATAGCTGTATGCTGCAGTAACCGGGCCACTAGGACGTATAATGTAATAGGTATCTTATAAAACACGAGAATCGCGCACCCCAAGCAACGCGATAACCACGATGATAAATATTATGCTGCACGCGCGAATTTCATCACAAAATATTATGTTCACCGCATATTAATTAGTTTTAGCTATAGCGGAAAATCCAATAATATTTTGTCTGTTAGAGATAAAACGGCACGAAAATAATTAGAAGTTGATTTGATAATAATTTACTGGAGTTAAAAAATTCAAATTTAAAGTACATTGTTTCCGTTTTATTAATAATTGTATTAATACTTTTAGGTCATTCTTTAACTATGCATTATATAAATTCTATTGATGGTTCTATAAGGGAAAACTAAAATTATTTTTTGTAATCAAATTTAACTTTTAGATATTATAGGTAAGAACTATTCAGTATTCAATGTCTATAAGTATTTTTTTTTCAATTTACTTTAGTATAATATAACAGTGTATACTCGTAAAAGAAAGAAATATTGTACGACATTAAAAATAATTGGAATCACACAAAATGTTCGAAGTTAAATTTTAAGTTCGTAATTTTGTATACAAATTGAAATAAATAAAACTTGATTACATATTTTTATATGAGTTCATATATTATCATTTCTTTGAGTAGTATTTAATTATTACCCGTATTTTTTTTTCAAGTAGAACAAATTGAATTAAAAAAATGCCGAGGTTTCAAAAACTAACTTTTTACTTTATTCACATACCGTCCTATATATTTATTTATGTATAGATAAAGATATAATGCAAATTAAAATTATCCATAAGGGAGGTAAAGTTTTTTTTCAATGGCTCGTGTGAATGATACTTGATTACCATCATGTCCCTTCGGTAAATTCGTATATTCTTATATACCTATACATAGATTTAATAATCCCGTCATACGACTTCCATCGTGGAAGTTCCACGACATCGTTTAACCTTAACCGTAATCTTTTTTGTATGTATACGTCACTAAACTTGGTGGCGGCCATCATGTTAAAATAACAAACACGTGTTGTCGCTTGTTGAATACAATTGTGGAGTAAGATTAAAGATACTATAAGGAAATAAAAATACAAAACAATAAAGTTCTCGAAAATTCAATAAATTTGTCTGATATATATACATTATTATTATTATATAGGTACTGACGTTATTATATTAAAGAATAAGATCATCAAGTGCGATGGCGTAATTTGTTGACCCTAAATGATCGTATAGTCGTTCGGAAGAGATAGTGCACGTAAATAATAATAATAATTAAAGAAGCATTGGTTTTGTATTTTTTGAATTCTAATAATTTATATATTAATTTATTTAACGTTAGATAGTATTCTTCTCACACAATTCTGGAACAAAATTAGATTCGATTGGAGATACTTGATTCAAATTAATATACTAATAAACTATATTTATGTTTATAGTGCCTATATAAATTGTAATATTATTTATTATTAATAAATAATATACATAAAAATTGTAAATCTTAGATTAGAGGAGTTGAGTATCTCTGTAAATTATTGGTGATAGGTCATAATATTATTTTTTTTTTTTTTAGCTTTTACGAGCCATTTAACCTAACCAGTTCTCCCCAAACATCTCTTGCGTAGGCTAGATCTAAGTTTCCATTCCAATCCGGCTTTAACTCCTCTATATCTCTTCTAACTGCATCTAGCCATCTTTGTCTTGGGCGTCCCCTGGGTGATTTACCATAACCATCTTTATGAGGGACCCATCAGCTCTCCACGCATGCCCAGCCCAGGCTAGTCTTGAACTCCTTACGAACTGCACTATGTCCTCTTTTGGATATAGATTCTTCAGATCCTCATTTGACCTCCTTAGCCATTTTTGCTCACTGTCATCGAAAACAGGTCCGTAAATTTTTCTCTCAAAGACTTAATATATATTAAGTATATATAATATTGTATTATAAGTAAAAGATATCTTTGTCAAACTATCTCTGTCGAAAATCTTACATCAAAATTATCTTTGAATAAAATATTTTTTAAACTGATATTTGTACAATTTATATTAATATACATTAAATATGTATTATTATAATTATTTTTTTTTGTTATTTTTAACTACTTTAAATTATGCAAAGTAAATATTTTCAAAAACTTCAATAGTTTTTAAAAATTTATATATTTCAGGGGTACCTATATTGTTTCATAATTGTATATAATATATGAGTTGCTTTTCTAAATATATATTATATATTTAGAAAAGCAACTAATTTACTTCAAAGATCAATAGTACTATTATAAGTACCTACCAATATAAAATAATTATAAAGTAAAACAATTGCCTGTTTCGTCTGTTGTGGTTGTGAACTTGTAAATAACGAACTGCACTTATACTTGTTGTATTATATACAGAGCTAAATATATTTGTTCTTCCCATTATAATAAAAAAATTGAAGATCCCTTATGTTCTAAGATATTATGACCTTTTTTATTTTTAACAATAGTTATAATTATAATTTAAAAGTTAAAATATTTTATAGTAAGTATGGTAAAATAACTGATTAAATATAACCTGCAGTATATGATACTATCACTATGATATGTAAGAAGATATTTTTGAAACAACACATTTTTTCCAAAAGATATTTTGACCGGTCAGCAAAATGTACACTGGGCTCTTTAAAGCTCTAGACTTTATGTTTATAAAAAATAAACAATTTTTTTACATAGAAACAATACACTAGTATACCTATTGTCAACATTTTCTAAATACGAAAAGAATAACTGATGGATTATTACTAAAAATAGTATATTAATCCTGAAAAATGGAGTTAAATAAAATAAAAATCATTTTCGATTTTTTCGTACAGGTACATTAAAAAACGTATTGTATGAAAAAATGTATTAAAATACCAAATCATATAAATTGACAGGCCACTGCTGTTTCGTGAGATAGTACTCGTTTGTTATTAAAGTATACATGGTATGTAAGTGCCTAGAATGTACTGTACATGCACTACGCAAATGTAATGGTGAACTGATCAGATCAGCCCTGGGGAGGCAGATAGCCGACCGTAGCGATGATGGCGCATGGATGTGGAACATACTTACGTACGGCGTACATATAATTATTATTAATACAATATATACGTGTAATGTATATTATACTATTGATATTATCATACGACTTTCAAACGATTGTCGTACTTTGTTAATTACGGTTGACAGGGTTTGGAATGGGGGTGAAGAGATGAATTTGGCCGTGGTTAGAATACCATATAGGTGATTTAAAAATGATAGTAAATAATATTTAAAATTAATCCTTCAATATTTCATAATTTGTAAAAATTGTCCAATTATATAATAAATAAAATTAATTCAATATTGAATCTGTTTTGTATTTTTGTTAAACTGTATTTAATGATGACTATTTTATTATCCTCGGTAGGTATTTACATTCATAATCACTTTGCAATCACTCAGAAACAACTCGTTCGAATTTTGATTTAGATAAGATAAAATGCTTAAAAAATATTATCTGCTTAACAATTAAAGTAAACAAGATCGGTTTTCATTTAAAAAAATATAAATGTTTGTATCACCACATATTACTCTCCTTAAAAAATATAAATAATTAAAAATATTTGTCTTTAGTATATACCGAATAATTTCAAAAGTTAGAATTTGAATAAATTCATTATTGAAGAGAAAAATGGGGGTGAGAACTGAGAGTGCTAGGTGAATCGCCTTGTATAAGAGGACATTGACGCATATTGCGTATATGGTACATATATATATATACAATATAGTATAATATATGATATATATAATATATATAATGTAGATAGGTTTGTGTACTGCATGCCGCCCGTAGCTGTGTGTGATGAATAATATTATTGTTCACAATCAGTGAACGGGTTAAAAGCACGCGCTGCACAATACCGTGTGATAATCGTCTGTAGCGGTATCCCCTTCCCTTTCACTACATACACGCTCATTCATCTCTACGACCTTTCTATAACGTGGTTATTCGGTTCCCATAGTTCTCATCGTGGTCGCCGACGACGTTGAGCGGATCATAATTTTTGTGTGACGCGTTGTGCAGGTACCTACGTATAATAACACAGTTACTGCGTGTATAATAATAATAATATATTAATTGATCTATGCTGCGGCGTACATAGTACACACCGAGTGTGTCCAATCCAGAATTATATAATAATAATAATAATAATATTAAAGCGTGGCCCCCCGTCGAATGACCAGCTTCTACAAATGTTTCCACCTTATATAAGTATTTAATATTTTTTTAAAAATACATTCCTATTATTTTGCTTCATTTATGCAGGTACAATGAAATATTAAGCCAGTATAATATTACTTACTACAAAACGTGATAATACCGAAGTTGGGATGATGAGCATCTCAATAAACAGCATCACGATTTATAATATGTAATATGTATTATGTATGATACGAGTGATAATATATAATATGGATGTATTACAGTTGAGTCCCAAGAACTCAAAAATTTACACTTAATTCAATCTAAAATAACCTAACTCAGTCCAACAAATATTACGTAATTGTGTCCAACGCATAATTTAAAATAAGAGTATTAGAACTCAATTAGGCGTATTATTAGACGGAATTTAACTATAAATATTTCAAACGTAGGACTGAACTGCATAACCATTATGTATATTATTATTATATTAAAGATTATAGCTGTATTACATAAATATATTATAATATAGCTATAATCAATGAACAATGAGTAATATATCATTCACATGGCTATATAAGTATAGTATTACATGTAATATGTGCAGACTGAGGGTAACATTTCGGTGCCCGGAAACTAGAAAGACGTGCGACGGGAACAAACAAAAAACCTTCTTTTAAAAACAAAAAAGGGGGTTGTGTATACAAAATATATTATTATACCCAGTAATATAAATATATAAATATATAACACAACACGATATGACGAGTTTTTCCCGACGCACAAATGCATTTCATGTATTTAATACAATGAAAAACAAAAGTGTTATTTTTTAAGCAATGTCATACAAACACGAAACAGAAAAATAAAAGTGAAGCGGGGTACCATACATACGATACATCCATATATTATATGTGTACATCGTCCACCTCGTCGTACTGTCCATTCCGTAGTTGTCCGTTTCTATATGTATATAATTGTATAATTGTATAATGATAATAATAATAAAACATAATATCCAACCTCCCGCATATTATACTACGTTAACTTGTATAGCTACGTCTACGACACACTTCGGGCCATCGCATTATACATTATATTATTATATTACGTTATTATGACAAGGCACGCAGGAGGGTGCGTTCTCCTTTTCGATCCGGAATTAACACGTTCGTTTTTTGGTTATATTATTATTATTATTATACCGTCGTGTGTGCATTGTTCCAGGTCACAAGTCCGGCGGCGATGCGTCCGGCATTCTGTCCGAGCCAGTGACATGGCCACGTTGTCGTCAGCTTGCAGCAGTTACGTACGCCAGCAGCCCGGACAACCTTTAAAAACGCTAAACGTCACGAACGCCATTCTCCGCACGGACAAAGGACAGGCGTCGTCATACCGGCCACAATGCACGGGTGAGAATTATAATATATTATGTTATTATAGCTATATTATTATGTAGCATATAGGTATGTGTTATACGTAAAGGCATGTATAAATTATATTATTTTAATTGTTATTGTACATCATTTGTATCTCTGCCGATTACGAACTCACGTTTTGCAATCTACGCTCCTCGTCCTTCATCCCTCCATCATCCATCCATTCCTCCTCCTAACCACCATCGTTTACCGAACGAATTTCACTATCCATCAAATTGGATATTCAATAATACACGCGCTGGGCAAAAGTATATAAATTTATTAAACTTCATGCGGGAAATCCATAAGTCTAATGCGTGTATGGTGTACCATTGTGTAACTTCGAGTTTGTGGGTTAAAAGTGTTTCGTGCACTTGTTTAGTGCCATTAGTACAATTAAGTCTAAATTATGATTATAAGCACTAACAGTGATAAAAAAAAAAATGAATTAATGATCCATTTTCACAACGAATTATATTATATGCATTTGGGAACCTAACAAAATAATAGTTCTAGGTGCTGTATAAACTATAAGTAATGTACTTCTAAATATTGGTATTACTTATATAGTCATAATGTATGTAACAATAATTACTTAACAGCACTTAACCGAAGGGTGAGAAAAAGTTACAAATAGTCAGATAAGTATCAGATAACAAAAACCCATTTCACATTTGTTCATAGTAATAAATAACTATTAATGAAATATAATAGTCGTTATATTTCGTTTATTGCCTGTTCCTAAGTAAATATTTGTATTTTGTATACTACTTTATGTACCAACTGCTTGTGAACATATAAAAGCCTTAACTGCCACCGACTCATTTGCTCGACTTAAGAAATGGGTTAAATAATATTATTAATATTACTGCCGTTAATACTATGATTATATATAGTATAATAATTGTTCGATAACCTTCAAACACACGTTTACAAAGTCTGTAATTAATAATTATCCATTACTATAATATAGGGTACCCACAGTAAAGTCAATAGGTTAATTTGAATGGTCAAAATATGGTACTAAAATTATTATATAACTTTTATTTACAAATTTACTTTAAAAAAAAAAATTAAAAATAAAATCCGACAATTCAATGTAATTTATTGTTTTTCCTATAGTCATTTTTGATTTTTTTGATTTCATTAAAAATTTGTTTCGTTATGTGGATGTACCATGTACTGACTACGGATCAAGTTCCGTACTACTAAATTTCTGTGAAAAGTTATCCATATTGTGTAATTACGATGTGTAAAAAAAGTAGTTCCGTTTCGTGAACTGGAAGAAATGTCTACCCATTATACGTAATGGAAAACATAATATAAAATAGATCTCACAAAATGTGGGTATACTCCTATTTCTTATCTATATTCTATACGACTAGCTCACAAACTTCGTCAAGGAAATCAGACAACAGATCCTAATTTTCAATAATAGATATATCATATATTATTTAAGTCCCAATATAATATATCTGTTCTACTGAGTACTGTAGTTAATGAACGACGAAACATTTCCTGGTGAAATTCAATCTTGGCGTTTCCACTATATAGATACGACAAACCACAAAATGTGGTTTATTCAATTTCTAACGGTTCAATAAACGATATCACTTTCACTGATGGCCGATGCGACAGGAAATTTGAAAAAAAATCAGTTTAATACATATACATATAGGTACTCGTATATAGCTTCCGTATCAGCTGCTCAGTTTTCCGATTTAGAGAGGAAGTGCTCAAAATTAAGCACTCATATTAGGTATTGCTTTCCAGTCGGGTGGTCCAAAAATACCTGTAGTTCACGGTCTATCTAACCTGCACTCGTGTAATCATAATGTGATGTCCGCCTTGTTCGTGTCGTTGACATTGGGAATCGATATGGCTCGTGCTGCAACACCGAATACCTAACACTAGGATAATATATTATACAATTATAGTCATATATACAATACAAAAAAATGTATACAAAACATAAAACAGGAAGGAAGTTGAAACACTGCAGTGTAGTTCATATAAACATTATGCGTATAATGTGTAAAGTATCGCCACTCAATGAGCAGTGATCCGAAAAACTGTATACATGTACTTACATAATATTATTTAATAATATAACAGGCACTAAATATGTTATATATAGTGTGCCGCACTGGCTGTATCAAATTACGGTATATAACTAATAATATATTAGCGGAAACGGATTTATGAGTTTTATTTTTCAGACAGAGTTTTTTGAGTTTATATTTTTGAATTTTTGGTTTCAGCGAAAAGAAAAAGCGCTGTGGAACTATTGCAAGAAACAAAATCGCTTTACGTCAAATCGGAAACAGTGCTCGACAGGAAACAAGAGCTCAGGCGGAGTCTCCGAAGCAGTGGTTCTTCCGACAAGGGCTCATCATCGCATGACATTGCTTCCGGATGTTATAACTATAAAGGTACGACGCTACAACGTTTTCCAATTATTGAGTTGTGTAAATATCTATATTTGTAAAATTTCAATTACCTACGTCAAATAAATAATTGTATACAGATCCTTGTTTGACTACCCCTTTAAAATGCGAATATCGGAAAATCGTTCCTTATTGCACATATCGATCATAATTAATTTAATATCCGAATAAAAATTATGTACGTTTTGTAGGTTTTGATATGTAGCGATGAATGAGCGAGTGAGTGAGTGAGTGGTACTTTGATTTCATATATTAAGATTATAATATATAATATGTATGTAAAAATTAAAAATTAAAGTTTTCATTTATGTAATTTTTATTTATCAAAATTATTTTCTTGAGCACGGCATTTAACCGAAAAATAGTTTTGAGTTGAAATTATAAAGGTGAGTTTATAACTTAAATTGTGTTTATAAAAGTTAAATAATATATGGCTTGTCTCCGTGACATACATTTAAATTTGTCGTGAAAACTTATAACTTGATAACATTTATAAACTAAAATTTACGGGTGAATCAAAAGGAATAAATCCATTACATAGTGACTTAATACTCATTAAAAATTTCTGTGTAGGTAACTGCTGTAATTGGTCGAGCGGAAGTTTTACTTGTCTGCCGCCACCTAAAAGCCCTCGACTGGTGGCTGGATGTCAGAGAAAGTCAACGGCGGACTCACAACAGCTTCAAAACGATCTCAGACGTCTATTGAATACTGACTCTAAAGAAAACTTATTCGAAGCAACTTCGGTAAGCAATCCACAATAATATGATATTTAATACAATATTAATTATTTTATTTTTTTATGAAATCTTAATAATTGCTTATTTATTTATTATCGTGTGATATACCTATACATCATTCTATATATAAGTTTATTGCAACTTTTTTTAACTATTTGAATAAATTTGAATTAAATCCAAACAATTACAATGTATATTATAATATTAATTTAAATATTATGTATATTTAATTGTAGTTAGTAAGAAGTTTTATTTCTATACAATTTCATACGGTAAAAATGTAATGATTTTTATCAGTAGGTATATTGTATATACAACCTACCTTGTACTTATTTTTATAAATATTAAAATAGTTCGGTTTTTTAATATTTTTTTTTTTAAACCGTGTAACTTTACAATGCTAGAAGACCTATTTTATTTTTTAAGCATAAAAAAAAATATTGCGTGAAAAGTCAAAACAACTGATGCGCGAATTTCATAAATTCTCGCGGTAGAAAAAATTCAATATCAAACAATAGAGCGCGGAATAATGACATCTCCGCGTTACTGCACCTCGGCCGATTTATTTAGTTTTCACACCCCATGAAGAAGTGCTGTAGGTATATATGGGATGATGGGTGTAGGTTACGGTCAAAGTCCGATTGACGGTCAATCCCGGCTTGACCTCGGTTAAATCCAGGATCTACACTGCAGCAGATTTATTAGAGTACCTACCTTATATTATACGATATACAAATATATAAATCTGAATAAATATTATTTTTCACAAAAATATCGACTGATACTTTCTGGTTACGATGTAATATAACATCATGTACCTATACCTATTACCTGTTCAGGGGGAACTTTATATCTTCCAAAATATGTACAGTGTGTATTTGTTTTATTCATATTTGTATTGAATTGACACAGGCAGCAGGTTTGTGTGTGTGTGTGTGTTTGTGTGTGGGGGGGGGGGGAACGAAAAATAAAAACATTCAAACTTAAACATATCGAAAAACTGTTTATAATAAATATTTTAAATTCTTTGTATCCAATGGCGCAAATACTAAAAAATTCTATATACTAATAGTCACCAGATTTTATATATACTAAACTTTATTTTACTTATACTTATATACTATAAATGTCAAATTATAGCCCTGGCACCCTGAAGCAGGATAAATTCAACAGAAATGTATGAAGATTGTATAATTGTATATAAAATATAAATATACTGTAAATCACCCGTGTATTGTTTGAAGGTGCTTATTAAGTCCCCAAATTCTTCTATTTTTGCCACACGATTGTACCGTTATTGCTATTATTTATTATCATTACTTTATAATACTCACGTCATGCAGTTCATCAATATTTAATACAATTTACAATAAACAAGTTAAGTTATAATGGCAAACTTAAAAGTCAATAATAATCGAAGAAAACATGCGCTATAATGTGAATAGGTGTTCCTCGACGATGTCATCGTTCCTCCTCCTGTGCAGTACCGCAGATCGGTGTCGCATGGCCAACAGCAGCAGCAGCAACATCATCATCCATGTTGTTGTGGACCGTCGGCCGCGTGCCACAAATCACTTCCGGATCTCACGGATGTTGCGACAGCCACGGAAACGATTACGGATGTGGCAACGCCAGCAGTGGCGGCTGGCCCGATCCGCCGTTGCCGTCGTTCCGCGTCTTCTGGATCTGTGGTTACCGGAGACGATGATGACGAGGATGGCGATGATGACATATTCGAAACATACTGCAGCGTACCATCTCCGCCAGGGTAAGACTCTACACGCTACACATGTACGACCTACCTATACACAATAATATTTCTGTAGAACATTACTGTCATATCCTCAAGAATTAAATGCATCTGAACTTTTCTGTTTAACTTTTCATGGAATTGTAGCCACATATATCTGACTTATATAGGCCAAAAGTCAATAAGTCAATAAGTTAAGATATATTTATCAAGGCTTAAGTCGCGTCTTATGTGTTATAAATATCGAGGCCCCCGGTCGCTCCAAATTGTAATAATTTGATCCGATTGTGTTCCTATGCACCAGAAGCGTATTTAAGGGAGGGACACACAAGAGGCCCTTGCTGTATTTATTACAATTAATAATTAAACAATGAATATTAGTCTACAATTTCTCCATTTTTATTATTATTTTATTGTCAGATCTATAATATAGGTATATAAGTACAATATAATTTTATAAATATTTAAATAATACATCGAAAGTATACTAATAACTAATAATAAATAACTCACGTTTTAGTATTTTTTTTATAATCATTGTTCATTTCTTACCTACTATAATTTTCTTTTCCCTCAGATTTGGAAACAAGTCCAGACAAGACGAAACGGACGTGGTCGCCAACGTAACCTCTTTCCCGGATTCATTGAGCCTAACCAGTTACAAAACGGATGCCAGATGGCAGCAGTCTGTAAGACATTTTATCCACTACTTTACAACGTATATAATATATATACTATACGTTCACATTTATATTTTTCTAACTATATTTCATTCACATACACGGCCGTAATTATTATCCGACGTCGTACTAGGAATGCTAAGATTATGTCACATTACTGGTTTCGAACGTTTCGATTTTTATTTTTTTTATTATACCATTCAAAATTGTTTTTAAGAAAAAAAACATCATGCATGTTTCGCATCTGCTGCACTGTTTCTTTCTTCGAATTCAGAAGACTTTAAAAAGGATATATACGAAACTGTGTAAGTTTTCATCTATAAAATAAAAATTTTATAGGTACCTAGTATTATATTGTTACGGGTTCATCATTCAAAACCATAATATTGGAAATACTTTAAGACTCGAATCACAGGCCATAGTTTATTTAGCTTAATTATATTAAATTAATTATATATAAAATAATCAATCTGACATTAGTTTAATTATAGAACCACATACATAAATTGGCTTTTAAATCACTAATATACACAGTTTATATAGAAACTATTTCAAAATAGTTTCACATTTTTTATAATATGGACTTTTTTAACAACATGCGACTAGTGCGTTTTAAATTTAATTAGTACTTTTAATAATAGGACATAAACAGAATTAAATATAAATAAATAAATACAATTCTTTGATTTTAATTTATTATTGACTAATGCCTGATATTTAAATTAATTTTTTATCTTGGCATCTATTTTTGTCTTAATACATCACGTAATTTACCGAGGAATAAATTATATACTTACCTGTTGGTTATGAAAATATTCGCAGAGATACAATATATTATATACGAATTGCATATGTAAATATTTAGATACTATATATTTTGTTTGTTTTTACTTGATTATTTTAGGTGGTTTTGGGGTCAAACAAACAAAATAAAATCATTCACTAGAATTTAAATTAAAACGCAAACGTCGAAACAAATTTTAACAATATTTGTTATTTTTTAATAACATATTTTAATATTTACGAAACACCTATCCACTTATTTATTTTTATTCATATTTATTCAAGTAATAATGAATATGTATTTTAACGTAGTTTGTTTTCATATAAAGTAGTATTGAATATTGAAGCTATATTCTACTGTGAAAGCAACTCGATGTACTTTGACATTTGCAGTTAAATATAGTTTTTAAAATAGTACTTATAATTTATATACTACGCGTTGTAATTTAATAATAATAATAATAATCATCACACGGCAATCTGTATAATATATATATAGTTAAACAGTTAACGTACAATATAGGTACATTTAACAGCGCATATCGATATATTATAATGAAAGATGTTTACCTACAATGTATAGAAAATCATAAAACATAATAAAAAAAAGTGGAAAAAAAATCAAAACTTAAATATATGCGATGTGTGACGTTCATTGTTCTAATACGATAGGGTTTTCTCGATATATTATACGTGCATTTTATATAAAAAAATAAAACCTATTAAATATGTTTATAGATCTCACAATATAATATAATATTATATTATATTATATTAAATAATCTGTAATATTACTGTAATAGCGGTCGTGTGCGAGTTGTGGAACGGAAATGAAATAAACTCGTTAAATGTATAAATAATATTATATATTTGCAATAGAAACAAGATGTACCTTATGCATATGCTTACCTATATGATATGTTCGCATATATAGGTAAGAAAAAGTGATAACATATATTTTCTTTGAAAGGCTCACGGAGGGACCGGAAGTTCGATCGAAGAGGAAAATGATAACGAAAGCGGTGGCGTTTCGCCGCGTTCGTCTGCATCGCCCGTCAAGTCTACCGTGTCGCATGGCCGCTGGCGTCCACAGACCGTTGGAGCGGCGGCGACAACTGCGACCGGTGGACACCAACCGACGCCGCCCGCTGTTCCACTACGTCGACATCAACTACCGACGGCGTCCGACGAGTTCCGCGGCCGGCCGATACTGCGCAGCAAATCGGACGTGGGTCACAGGGCACCCAATTTGCTGAGTCTGTTGCCGGTGGCGGTGGCTAAGGCCGACGAACGACACGTATACGATGCCAGTCAGTTGGAGAACTTTTTCGGTCACCTGGGCCTCGATCCCGATGAGTACAAGTGAGCGCAGAAAAATAGCGATTTAATAATAATAATATTATGATGATATAGCACGCGCCGTCGCGTCACCTCACCAGCAACTGCAGATATAACTCGCATTATACCGCAGTGGTGCAGCAAGAGCGATGAACTCTCAGCGGGGTGCTAAAATTATTTTCCATTTATGAATATAATATTATAGCCGTGGGAGTCGGAAAAGCCCTCCGTGATTTTTCATGTAATTTACTAAACCGTTTGAACTCGGTGATTCGTGGTGGGACTGTTGGTTTGAAATTTCTGCAGGGAGCGTGTTATACATATATTATGTCTATATAACAACCTTCCTCACTGTCATCTCAGATTTCCCCTATAGACGTGCTACACTGTAAGTACGTTATAATGTTTACAGATTTAGACTATCGCGGATAATATTATAATATACGATAATATACGTAGTCTCGCCAACATTCTTTTATGCGCGTCGTAATATATACCTACCCCTCGTGATTTTTGTGAAATTAGTTTGTAATTCGTATGTTTGTACTGTAGGTATATATGTTTATTCATATACCAATAACTCAGATAATAATATTAAGTTACGAGTCCTCTGCATATTAAATCGATTACCTTCACAATGAAGAATATATAATTACAGTATACCTATAATTATATAATAATATGATATCAACATGTAAATTTTAATTTTAAAATAATAGGTATCTATACTATCTAATGTATAATGTTATACCTGCAGCCTCCCTATAATAAATAATATCGAAGGTGTTTAAATTTATAGTGCTTTGCAAACTCATGCGTCTTTGTAAAGACCAGCCCCATATAGATACAAAACCGTAAGCCCTGTAACTTATGAATACGCATTTATATACCTATAATAATGACCCGAAATTTATAAATACATATTATGTTAAAAGCGACGATGTTCCAACTTTCAATTACATCGGATTACAAAATCTATATTGTGTAGGTACATCTACATAAGTTACATTACAGGCATGTGTTATGACAGTGTTATTATTACCATGTATAGATGTATACCTTATATATCTTTATATATTACACTTAAAACTTATCGCAACCCCAAAGTTATTAGAGATGCTCCGCGCGTCCACGCTATATATTAGGTTCGATAGTGTATGTATATATTATGCGTTCTAAGGCTATCAGGTCATCTTTAGTAATTCATTGATGAGAAAAAAATGTACATCAGTTATCAATGAAAACATTTTGTGATATTTTGGCGATGATTTTCTTATTTAGGTAACTGTATTTATGAGGCCAGACAAATTAATACAATTTATGAATTAAATTTGTTTTTACTACGATGAACGTATCTACACGCATTTTCGGGTGTATATAAATGTATAAAGATTAAAGAATGTTCTTTTGAAAACCTGGTCGAGATATCATATTTTGAAATGGCGAATGGAGCACCTATATTGTAAGAAATACGAAAAATGGTAGTTACCTATATAATATTATATTGCTTTATTAGGTTAGCACTAATACTGCGTTTTTATACTAATAAAATTAAAACCAAATATAAAATCGGTTACCTATTTATTAGACATTTTATGTGGCCAAATTGAAAATAACAATAAATAACAATGACGACGTTTCGAATGAAAATTATTTTAGCGTGGCCTGGTTGCATGTTGAGTTGTAGTCACCGCTGTTAAAAATGGCTTGACCTCAAATACCTATAATAAACTTTATATATTTTATATTATATAGTTAATATATTCATTATTTAATGTCAAAAGACCAAAGTTATTTTAGTAAAAATAATTTGAATCCCACAATGAGATCTATTTTTCAAATCCATTATGTGGGTCGTTTACTCTATAAATTTACCTTTTATGTACCTACTATAGATCGTTTATAAAATATTAAAAGTTTATATATATTATTTTTTAATGTGGCTATTTTATTATAACGTACAATTATTTTAGTATCGATTTTTAATAGAAATTGAAAAATTAATATCTAATAATATGTTACTAAATATTCAGCTACAATAAAGTATGGAGTTTTCAATGTTAATACCTATAAATTAAGATGCTTTTAGAGATAAAAAGTAATATGCTTTTCTTTTTGGGAAAAAAATAAATATAAATCACTAGCTACATTTTTATGAAACTATATATAACTATTTGTATATAACAATGTAGGTAAATTCTAAATATTATTTACAAAAATCCAAATTCAGAAAAACTATAAATTTTACTTTTATAACTATTATATTGATTTATTATCTGTTAAAATTAACGAAAACCCGCTCTGGCATACAACATTAATTCCAATGGCGTGATCAGGGTGGGAGATTAGTAGGGTTTATATTGTACTATAAATCCCCTTATTTGTGTCTTTGGTATTACCACCAGAATTCATTTAAATGTATTATTAGTTATAACACTCTCCCTCCCACCCATGAAAATTCTTGGACACGCCACTGATTAATTCAATAAATTAAAATATATTATAATAATTATAATATCATATTGATAATTCAAATACCTCAGTAATCTCGTACATAATGTCCAACTACTATAAAAATATTTGCACTAATAACATTACTTAATTTTACTTAACGTGTAAGATTTTTCAATTATTTTCCTTCATTTAGAAACCTGTACAGATTTATACGCTTTTACCGGATCTTGCACAATAATAATTAGTATATACTATACTAGGTTCAATAAAAATCGATGGTTTAATTATAAAATAATTACTTTGTCAATAGCGAGTATAGTGAAAATGTCAATGAAATACAAAATCAAGGATTTCTATGAGTGTGATAATCAGTTAATATTTGCCACTGTTACTAAAAAATCTACAATCGTCATGAATATGAAAATATTGCCAACTCGACTGTTCATAATTTATTCCTTCTACAAAATACAATTAACAAAACCTTGTAAATTTATAATTCTTCCTAACTTTTCTTGTCACATTGATACTAAATGTATATTGTCTATAAATATATATAAAAGTATAATTTACATTCCCGACTACCAAGAGATAAAACATAATAATATACAATAGCGTACGGGAACATACTAAAACGTATGTATAAAGCTTTACACCATTAATCATTTATATTTAATGTAGGTAAATATAATTTAATCTCCCTAGTCCCTATACTATTTCTGTTGTGTCGATAAAACCGTATTGGTATAACATGTATATTTAGGCAGGCCCTGATTCAGAGATATAGTGGCCCTGTCCACTATTAACTTTCGGGGCTATTTTTTACTTAACATTTTGATAAATATGTAATATGAATTAATTAATTTATATTATACATAATTTTATTACAAATTACATAACAAATTACAATCCTTAGTTGATTGCCAGTAATGATAACGAATCAAGCCTTTCTTGAATTAATGACTTAATAGATACGTTTAAGTGCAGAATATGATATATAGGTACTTCAAATAATAGCTAAGATCTTTATAAGACTTAGTGTCGAGAAATGATTTTCTCAAATCTTGAAACTGTATTAATTCACTTATAAAATTATCAGAATCTAAATCATCTAAATATTTACCTACCCACGGGTACTGTAGTATATTTGTTGGACATTTTTCTATTTCTGATTTATCCATATTTTTAAAAAGAAAACCAAATTTTTTTCTAATTCTTCGTAAGAATCGTTTTTTTTTTTTAAATCAGTAAATAATTTTTCACATATTAAGTAGCTACTTAATGAGTGTTGTAATTAAAATTTTCTTCTGTAGATAAAATTACACCTGGATTATTTGTATCATCTAAACATTTACTCCTGGCCCTGGTACGTTGTTTTATTCTTTTTGCTGCATAATCAGGCAACACGTTTAAATTTACCAATTCCTTTTCATAGCATCGCAAATTATTTCTTACATCATTAATAAATGCAATTAATGGACTATACAGTCGATCAATAGTAAATAAATTTGCTGTGGATAATTGAATATCCATGCTAACATTGTTAATTCTTTGAAGAATTTCATGCCAGGTAATGGTAAACGGTATAGTTATTATAATTTAATTATATGATTATTATCACCTCGAATCAATCCATGATTTTAATTGAACAATAATTAATAATAATAACCACAGTTATCTATAACCGTGATAACAACTGTAGGTATAAACAATATACATATCATAATGAGAATAAATAAATACTTTTATATTCTGTTCCACAACAATATTGCTCATATACTAAAAAAGCATTTTTTTTTTTTTGGTACAAAAGTACAAAATTGGAAGGAGAACCTAGGAATTTGGGGGCCCTACAGTCCTTATACACTGCTTGCACATGCGTAAATCAGGGCCTGGCATTAGGTATAATGTATATAATATAATACATTAATACCTACCTGATAGGAATTATATTCAAATATGAGTGTAGTCAGCGTAGTTATAAGCTTATATTAATTTTAAACTTAATTAAATTCTAAATAGGTACAATTTGTTATTTTTTTAATCAGACATTACTAACACATTACTATATGGCTACATTACTAAGAGTTTTTAAACAATTATATTAATGTTATAAGAATTTGTTGTGTGCGAATGTCAATTTTAATCAATGATAACATATTTATTTACACCACTAGTAGACATTAACTCGACTCGAATAGTACATATTGTACATTATTAAGTAAATATATACATACTATGGAGATCTCGAGATTTTTTCTTAATTATTTGTTGCAATTACGAACGAAGCGATGCGCCATGTTAGTATTATACAGTATTCTGTACGAATATGCCCTAGTTATCGTAACAGTCGATGTGCTTTTCATTAGGTTTTTTTTGCGTTTTTACGCGTTTCTCTTATTAAAGGTGTCTTGGACAAACATGATCTGCAAGTTAGTGTAAGCTACTTCTTATTGAACATTACTCGACGTTGTTATTTTCTTTGCGTTCATCATTTATACTATATCGTAAACAAAATTTAACCCGACACGCCTTAATGTATAGTTGCTTATAGCATTAAAACGCACATACAGTCGATTCGCATGCTTTTATTATTATTTGTTTTCTTTTAACGAATTATACATATTATATAAATACATAGGTAATGCAAGACATGAGTATACATTTATTGTATATTTTTCAATGTATAGTGCGTATAGTGTACACTGTGCAATGTACATGTATGTATATGTATATATATTATATGTATATAGTGATTTGTCTTTATAGTTTATATATATAAAGGTGGTATAATGTCTTTTTTAACCACAATGGAGTATTCCATCGTAATGATACAACTCCTTTTGTTTAGATTACGGGACGACGCCTCGTCGCCTTGTATAGTTGTATACACCGTTACAGCTTATAGTAGATGGGCATTATTTCGAGAAAAATCCATTATCATTTGTAATATGGATGGTACCTTACTATAATTTGTATGACGTATACCTATTATTTGTACAATTATTATTCATTTCTATGTATACTTTATAATATTGTTATATTTCTTATTATGTACCTACTGCACCATAATATAATATAATAATATAATATATACCTATATACATATTTATAAATATATTATTTCCAATGATATCTAATATCTATTCTATAATATTTGAATAGCATGAGAAATAAAACCATATTAATACAAATGTATAAACAATAAAAGCAACTATTCTAATTAATATCTCTAAAAAAAATGCATAATACCCTTCACCCATCCCGAATTTGACCATATCTTACTTTCTTCTCGTTTCTTTAAATTTTCATACAATGACTCCTCCTTTTTGCACTCTCAATAATAACCCCACGAACTGATATCCTCAATCTTCTTTACAACTGACCAAAATCGTCACCACAGCCAACCTAGGTAGCTGTTTTCCCTTTTTATCTCTTCAAACATCCACTATAAAGTTCAACAATTTTTCTCCTCCCAGCAACAAAACATTTTTCTCCTTATTACTTATTTATTCCTTCTGCAATCATTATTTTTCTAATAAATGTAATTTCTACCCCACCTATTTATAGTGACTAATTGGTATAGTAATCACTAATATTAAAAAGTCTAAATAACGATACTATAATAAATAATAATTACAATAATAAAAAAATCTAACTATAATTATAAATTTCACTGCGAAACGTTGAATGGCATTGTACTATTGTAGTATAGTATATTCTCTTATTATTTTCATATTGTTGTACAATGTACCTAGCATACAACTATATATGCATGCAAATTTAGGCTGTATATATATAGCGTAATGCTCGAATATCCGAATATATTATAATATTTACATTATATGCGTAGATGACACATTATACTTTATCGGTTGTGTTTAACTTAATCATACCCTTTTATCGTTCTTCGTATCGGCCTTAAAGTGCATCTATACGTTTAATACGTACATAATATTATTTATTATAGAATAATCAAGAAATCAATAGGTACTCGTGTATAATATATGTAAAAAAAACGATTAATCTAGAAACGTTTAACAGTCATAAATGAGTGTATATAGCCGGATAGCCGTATAATATGATATGTTTATGCGAAGTGTATACAACTACAGCGCAGTAAAATTAAATACATTTAATACGATACGATTATGTAACAAGAAACCCTCATAAAACTCATTTTATTATAATATATACAATTTTTTTTCGTTGCTTGGTGTGGTGCGGTCCGTACACTCAACTTCATAAATGCTCTGTATCGGCCGGTGTTGATAGCTCCCGGATGGGTGACCACCCGTGATTTTTAGCTACGAATCCTTGCCACGCATACAAACGTGTTTCAACCAACCGTTCCAAACCTTTCTTCCCCCTACAAACAAAAAAACAGCTAATGACCAAAGTTGCTGGGCTTAAGTTTAATAAAAAAATAAATACATTTTCAGTAAATCGTTATAAAGGTTTATAATTTACAATCAGGCATTAGGAAAATTTAAAGATCAAAATAAAAGACCATAACTTTTCAAATAGTTTTTAATTCTTATTAAACATAAAGTTTAACATAAACTATTAATTGAAATAATAATGAATTTTCGAAGTTTCTTCAAACGGTTCTAACCTAGTTATAATGTAGTCTTAGTACCTAGGTATTAGGACATTAGGTGACTATACAACTTAATAAGCGTTCAGTTTAACTTGCATACCTACCTTTGTGTGAATGATGAATAATTTGCTTAAAAGGTAGAATTTAAACGTTTAGACGTAGAGTTATTTACCAGGAGATCAGATGATGGGGTATGTTGGGGAGTTATAAAAGTAGTTAGTGTCAAAGAAAAGAACCACTATAAATATAGGTGATTTATGCAATTATAATATTTGAATTTATACTATAAAAATGAATACAAATTGTTAATAAAATACATAAATTGAATTATTACCCAATGGAGTGCAACTAATTTAATTTTGTTTTCAATGATTTTATTTGAATCATACATTTATACAATTTCTTTTTTGAATTACTTTCAAAAAAAGCATAAGCATTAAAACGTATTCTTTATGTTTTTATTGTTTCTAAAAAATATAATTAATTATGTATTATACCAATGGGCAATTTAATGTAAATACATCTTTATATCCTTTTTCTGTCATGACCGTGCACAGTTCCTTAAATTCTTGTTAAAATATTTTACTTTTATAATTTATTTAGCCGAGTTAAAACCTTATATTTTATAGTACCATTATATTCTTGTTTATTTATTTCTTATTCCACGTTCCGAGTGCTTTGGATAATTTATCAAACAAATATATACCTTTATTTTATTTTGATTTATTCAGGATTCACTCTTATTTGTGATTTGTAATTTAATATAAAAAGAGTGAAATATTTTCAATAAAAGTCAATCTTCAATATTGCTATATTAATACTACAGTATAATACGTAGCAACTAAACGAAAACGAATTATATTAATTGGATTAAACAACTCATAAAAGTATCCAATTAATATGATCAATAATCAAATAAAGATAAATTCAAACTAGTCCGGTAAAACAAAATTTAATATAATTTAAAATTATGTATTTTTTAATTTCTCATACTTTTATAATATATACTACGAATATAATAAAAAGGCAAGAGGGTGTCCCAGGTTGTTTGGACGTATTTCAATATAGGTAAAAGCATATACTTATAGGTATACTTACTTACTAAGTAAATTATAAAATCAATGAAAATGCTTACACAATCTATCCGTAATATTCCGTATAATATGCCTAATTATATTTAGTATAAATTCCATTTTCTTTTTAAAATTTTTTTGTGAGTAATAATTTTTTAATACGTGCGATACATCGTGGAAGTATGGCGCTTGTCTAGCTCTAATGATAATAATACATAATATAGTTAATATACGTTTTGTAATTTGCTAGGTATTACACTGCTTAAACTTTACATGGCCTAGCGCGTTCAAAGCTTAAAGGTTTGTCGTCTCGACTTGTCAAACATTTGTAATGCATACTATGATTTAATTTGTTTCTCCCGTACATTTAGGCCACCTGCATTACGCATTGCGTGACCACTCCAGCTATAGATTGTCTGAAAATCCCTTCTATATAATAATAATATGTACGTAGGTATAGGTATACTTATGTATTAATATTTAAAATATGTAAACCACGCGAATTTGCAACAGTCGGAAATTGCTTACCCGTTATACATTCGCTTTCAAATGCCCTACGGAGTTAGATCGATGTTTATTGTTTATTGTTATTTATTCACGTCACGAATACTATTACGTAAATAGACGATTTTGTTGGTGTAGATCGTGAATTTCTGATGGCTGATGCGCTTTCGAAGTACCATGGGCCGTGATGTATTATGTGTTCGACAATAATGCGTTAGGTCGTCATCGTAATTGCAGCAATAATAATCATAGTAGGTACCTAATATTATAATATTGAATTCAAATCGCGGGCTCACGCATAATCGTGCGCGCATACGAAGATCGAACCTGTATAGTTGGTTCAAAAAGCGTTGGGTGAAAAAGAGCAATGAATATTTAACTCTGAAAAATTTGGTCTTTAACGAGTAATGAGTAATGACTACTGACAGCAGGGCTGCATTTAGGGGGTGGAGGCAGTGGCAACAACTGCCCCGGGCGCCAACATTTTGTGGTCGAAAATTGGTTCACTTGTGAATTATTAAAACTTTTAAAATTGAAATTATTTGAGTAATGTATTATAATATATTATACTGTTTGAAATTCAAAAAACTAATGTATTAAATATATAAACGATCAAAAATTATTTGTATACTTACCCTATTTTTCCCCAAATTTGTTGTGATACAATTATTGACATTTGAAAAATGCTCTTAACTTTACCCAATAAAGTTTAAAATATGCACTTAATATTCTTAAATATATATAAACATGTACACATTAAACTTGATTGAATATAATAGATAACATTTGTAATAATTAATAAAATAAAAATAGGTACCTAACTTCATCAACAATTTAACAATTAAGATTCTAAGCAATAATTTTTTTTATTAAACTAATTTTTAATAAATTATATATAATATATTTAAAAACGATAATATTAATTTACGTAGTTTATTATATAGTTTTATTACATTTGTTCTTATTCTGTTCATAATAATATATTAATGATTAATATGGCCCATGAATAGTACCCAAGTATGTAAAAAAAATAACTCATAGGTAAGATAAGTTAAAAGCAGGGCTCGAGTTGCATATGCTCAATTTCTTCTTCGGGAAGGAGGATAGGGGCTCTTATTAAACAATATTTTTAAAAAACACACATTATTATAAAACCAATAGATTCTTTTCTTTGCACAAAATCTAAAAAATTCGTGAGCATCCATCTCCCATATTCCCTGTGGTAAGCCATGGTTGGGGGCTCCATTTTTTTTACACTGGGGCGCAAAATGTATAAATGCGACACTTATTGACTTATGGACTATATTATAATTTCTAAACTATAGTAAGGTGCGTTAATTACCATCGGCACACTTATTAAAAAAATAAGGATACTCTATTGGCGCGTAAGATGGACAATCTTCTATATTATGTTCTTTATAGTTTGTTCTGTGAGCATCTATTCCGAGAAAATTGTATTTCTTATAAGAAATAATTCACCGTTTCTAATTGCAGTTATAATTTGATTTACATTAATTGGTATTGCCGTGACGATAATTATTATTGTTTAACTTTAATACATAAAAAATACAACGGGCTTAAACACACTGGGTCGTCTTTTTTTTTGTCGCTGACGTTTAAAAATGAGTTAATAGGCGTGCGCAAGATTGTATCATTGTATGTCTAGTTCTGCACACATTTTTAGCGGGACCGATAGAACAATAAACAGTCTACTTATTACCGGGGCCGTAGCCAGACAATATTGTTAGGGGGGGGGGGGGGTCGGGGGCATTGTTGCCATGTAGTTATAAATGAAAAGTGGAACTCCATACTATAAGGTACCCAGGTGGGGAAGTTGTTTGATTTAAGGAGTAATTTTCCCATTTAACCCCCCCCCCCCTCTCTTGGATACGACAATGTTTATTACTTTATTAGTTACACTTGTTATAAGTATTATAACACTCGTTGTGGCATAGGTAAATATAATGTAGGTACTAGGTACTCATAATATCAATATTTTGAATATATAATTGAGTAGAATTCGTTTTGTATTAATATTTAACACTATGTCACTATATTAGTTGTAGGTTATAAATCAATTATGTGCGTCCTGATTAATGGGGGCTAATGGCTATGTCGCTATGTATACGTCATACCTATCATACGTATGGATACATTTGTCGGTATGAATTTGTATTAAACCCAGACATATCTTAGATTTCCTGCATTGAGAAATACCTGCTTTGATTAATAATTGTATTATTCTTCATCTGATCAACATTAAACATTCATATTTTAAATTGAATTTAAAATTATTCATACTATTTAAGCTTTAAATAAATATCCATTGGACCATTAAATTCAAAATCATTCGTCAGGTACTCAGGTGTAGTGAAATAGTGCTTTTTATGTATAATATATTGCAAGGGCGCACGGATGATATAATCGATCAGAAATGAATTATAGGTAGGTATTCTCTCGAGTCTCAACACTACATATTATGTAGTCTGTAAGTATCTTTATATTTTAGTATATGGATAATTTATACGTAAATTGTTATTAAAATTATATTTTATACCATGACGATACCTACGCAATATAATATAATAATTATATGCGCCAAACGTGCTTGATTATACCATCAGTTTGGAACTGTTCCCAAATTCGTGATCGAGTACGCACAGCCCGCGTGCCTTTCATTTTTTCAATTATTCAGTTATAAAGTGAACTCGAATTATATTTATTTTTAGTTGTTATTGTGAATATTCTAAAGAAATCTTTTGATCTAATTTTTGTTTTAAGATGAATTTGTCATTCTGCCCTTATTGACAGACTGTGCCATTTTTCTGCAAAAATCTAATCGTTGTGTGCAGTGTAGTAATGTACAACACATTCATTACAGTGATTCTCTAGACACTTAATGTATAGCAGAGTGTAACCCACTTACTCGCTTTTTTTAATTTAAATATAAAGAAATTAGAAGAATACTAAAATTAAAATTTGTATTGCCTTTTGTTAATAAATTAGTCTAGTGTAAATATAATATATACCTAGTTTAAGATAGTATTCCACAAGTATTCCACACCGTTTACGTCATTGATTATTCTATTTTTAAAGTGCTCTAGTTATTATTCAGCGTATTAGTAAATAAAAAGAATTATATGGTAGTATAATTAAGACATAGTTTGTGCCCTGTGCCTTGATTTAATTTTGGGAAGTAGAAACCACTAATTTAAGGATTATCCTGTGGAAATACAAACTACACAAAGTACAGCCTAATATTTGTGTAACGAGTACTAACATGTTTTGCTGTGAATTGTTAAACAGATGATTTTTGAAAATGTTTATGTATATTGTATAATATCTAAATCAGAATTCGAATAAATAAATAAATAGTTAAAGAAAGAATATAGCGTGAGCACTAAGCATGGTTGGCGAATCCCCTTGTATATTAAAATAGGTATGTAATATCGTGTGTGCGTTATTTTCTTTCAACAGGTGGATCATAAAAACCGAATCGGAGACGGGCTCACAGGTATGTTTCGGCGGTTCAGACAGTTCGGTGGGTTCGGTGAGCGGCGGCAGCAATAACAACATCACAAATTGCTTTATGGATAGTCATTGGGCGGGTGGCGGTGTTCGGGGGGACGGCGACGGTTGTGAGGGAGGAACTGGAAGACCGGTCGGGAAGTCCGGCGGCGGATCGTCCTCGTCCGAATTGCCGTCCATCGTCGAGCGAAACGCCAGGATCATCAAATGGCTGTGGAACTGCCGGAAGGCGAACTTGCAGCAGACGCTATTACCGCCGACGCCAACCTCTACTTAGAACAGCAGCGAAAAATTAAACACGAAAACCCATCAGCACCCACCGAGCGATCGGCGCACGGTTTCGATTCTGTCATAACTTACTACTTATATACCTAGTATAATAGGTTACCTATATAACCTCTATTTATATTCACGACTCCACGAAGTCGTAGTGAGACCGCGGTTTTCATAATATAATATTTCATAACACTATGTACCTAATTTAAATTTTACAATAATATTATATTATACCTACGTGATATTAGTAAAAAAAATTACTCTTACGGATTAACCGAGTACTTCCGTCTCATAACTTATTGACAATATATTATTATATTATATTAAAAAATATTAAACTATATAAATAAATTTTGAATTAAATATTATATATTTTATTAATTTATTTTAGATATTTCGAATTTAAGTAAAATTTTCAAAACATATTTACATATTTATATATATATTATATTATAATATTATCATAGGTTTTAATTATTACTGTTATTATTATTTATTATTGCTTAGTTTTTGGCCGTCATCAATATTATAATGTATAGTTATTAATTTGTAAACGTTTGTACGGCCTAATTATATAAATTGAATTACTATTTAGAATTAGAACCAAAATATTCTAGTCCAACAAGTTGAATTTTACTATATGTTATCATGTTATTATTGTGTATGTTGGATATTACTGTGTTTTCATTTTTTTTTTAAATAATTTTTATTATTTTATTGTTGTACGTATGTCGTATGTACATATACTATTTTAGATAGGTACGCAATACATGACAGATAATAATCAGTGCTTGAATCGGAAATAAAATTAGGAAGGGCCGGATGCAAAAGTAAAGAAAAAATTGTGGGTGTTTGAAGATATTTTAAACGTCTTATCAATTTGAATATTAGTTAAAAGGGGTACGATAAAATATTTTTATTAAGAAAGAGGAACAACGTTCCCCTTTTCCCGCTACTCATCCAATTCAAGTACTGAATATAATTATTATTGTACGACTTTTCCGTTAAAAAAAAATTATAATACGACTTGTGTAGTGTATTTTCCTTCATGTAAGCTATTTGATTCTTGTTAAAAATGTATGCATGTATATTGTATACTTATTATTCTGTATAATAAATGTATGATAGCTGCTGATTACTTAATTGGATGATATATAATTTTTTACGCTGTTAACTGCTATAGGTAGCTTTCCGCGGTCGATTCAAATCAACGTATGCGAATTTAATTCTTCGATACAATTATTAAATGTGCGCCTGTGCCCCTACATTTTATTTCAGACTTTGTTCTGGTCTTTAGTTGGTTGGTGGGGAGGGGGGGATATGCGTTTTTTATACACAGGTTTGATTTATTTATTTAAACGCTCAAGTCCGCAATAATCCACATCGTGTGTAGGTACATACAATGGCATAGCCAGGATTATGAAATGGGGGGTGTCTTAAGACCAAGTTTTTACAGTTTTCGGATATAAATAAATGTAGGGTTCAGGACTTGACTTGTTGCACTAAAAATTATCGAAATATGCAGTCAAAATTCTCAAAATATGCTTAAATATATGTACTAAGTAGCAACATTTTAAAAATCATAAAACATATTGCAATTTTGGTAATAAAAAACTAAAAAATAAGTAGGTACATAAGCCTGATAAACCTATGCGAACACGTACCTATATCTACTGATGTTCATTTCTTCGTACAATCTACAATCTAGATATCAATTATAGTTTAAACACAGTTTTGTCACAAAGAGACTTATGAAATCTTACATATGCGAACATAGAGCCAACTGTAGCCAAGCTCTACCAACAACTTTAACAGCCCTCCACCCTCCCAAACATTTACTTAATTTTTTAAGCTTATTAAATTTTATAATAGTATGGTATTAGGCTTCGGCCCCCCAAATCTCAAAATTATCGCCTATTGTACCTAACCAAACATAATATTTTTTAATATATTTTTCAATGTTATCCAAATATAATTTATCCCGACAATTGTATGTACATTTAAGTTAAAAAATACACTAATATGCAAATTCAAACTTTGTATTTAATTTCACCATTTCATAAGACAAATTTATAACTTGCAAGCGGTGCCGAACCCTATAAACAATATATTTATTAGGAGGGAAAATATCAATGATTGGGGGGTGGGGGGGTGGAGGTTAAACACCCAAACCCCCCCTGGCTACGCCACTGCGTATATAATATTATATTGGAATAGTCCGCTGCCACTCGTAAACTGCTGCAGCAACCATGGTAGTTATATAATAAAAATATCTATACTTTATGTTGATATATTTTATTTTATTCAATAATATAAGTACCTACTTCTTTAAGAGGATGCCGAATGACCCGTAATTTATTGCATGGAACGAACTTTTGGAAACAGTACTCAGAGTAGTTCTACCAAATGTTCACAACACACAATATTATATAATATGTTGTAGCGTTTATTTATATATATATTTTCCGATAACTCGACAATCCAAATCATTCTTTGTAAAATTATTTATTTAAAAAAAGTTTATTACGCAACAACCATTGTTGGTACTGACATTGGACCACTTTTAAAATACTTAGAATTAGTTTTTAAATATATTTAAGATAAAAATATATTTCAATGCCAGTTCTAAGTACTTTAAAAGTGGTCTCGTGTTAATATACTATTTTGGTTGTAACGCATAATAATATAGCAGAAAAACGGTTTCGCAAAAAAATTAGCCATTGAGCAGTCATAACTCATAGTTAAGAAACACAATTTAAATACTCAAAAGGCCAAACCTACCCCCATGGCTACGCCGATGTCAAATACTAAAACGTAAAATTTTTGGTTATTATAACTATTAGGTAGGTACCTAATATGTTCAAATATATATCGTATATAGGCACAGGGTGTAACGGGACTATTTGGCAATATAGCAACGTTTGTAATGGCAATTTGTTAAATAGTCCTTTTACACCTTATATACATAAAAAATATATGTCACAAAAAATAGCCACCCATTGCGGAAGTACCCATAATATTAGGATCCTGCAGTTTTTGAATAATTAAAAAAGGAATGTGCTGAGCGGTTAAATTATAGAAAAATTTGAAGACGCAGGTACGCCGATGTCGTTCAGGTAATCAGGTATATATGGTTTGTGAATTCTTGGTAATGAAAATCGCTTTAAGCAACGTATTAGGTACCTATATATTTGCTATAATATTATTGATTTTCATATTAATGAATGAACGAGTTTTTAATAAACACGCAGAACGTCATACATTACGAAATTCGTTTTTATAATCATAAAATTATGATCAGGCGATTTCGAAGATAAAATAATGATACCTAACCTATGTTTTACTTTTACGTAAATTATATTAAGATACTATGTAAATCAACAACTAGGTGTCATGCCGTCATATAAGGATGTGACATAGGTTGATAGCTTGTGCCAGGGTAGCTACCAGCTGGGTCGTAGTGAATTATACGACACTATAATATACTGCATCGTATGATTACGCCACCGCCAATTAGCATATTAATAAATTAAGTACCGTGTTCAACCAGAAAATTCTACAGCGCTCTCATTAGAACGACATTATATTTTATGTGCTTTATATATAGAGAAAAAATTTGGTTTGTAAATAATTGTGAAAACTGAACAGCGCACTGCTGCTGTAAACTAGCTGTGTGTAAAAATTAATGAAAAAAGTTCTTGAATAGGTACCTACGAGACGTAGTCGTTGGCGAACGACGGTTGACAACTTCATTGTTTTGTACTCATGTGAGCGAGGAAGCAGTAAATGCATATACAATATTAATCATCGAAACGGAGTAGTTTATATGTCGTTTATGGTTTGGCGCACACAACATGAGATAGGTAATTAGCTCGATATTGTCGTCATATTATAATACGACATGATGAAGAAAATGTGTTTCGTGAAGTTTAAAAGAATATATTTTACTCGTCTGGGTTGAGTACCTATGTTATAATATTATGTTTAATGAATTAAATTTATGCCCTAAGACTGTGGTGATATGTGGTTTTCCGAGTTAAACGACGAATGCTGCAACATTTTCAAGTAATATAATTTATATAAATAAATATTATACCATATAATATGTATGGGGCACCACCACAATGGCACATGGACCTATACCTTTTTCGTTAGAAAAACTTATACGTTCATCATAATATTATACAACATAATAATATTATAGTTGTTATACTTTATAATATTATAATGAGTACCAATAGAATTGCGTATTATATTATTTTTTACTTTATACTAGTATATTTTAACGTATACATTATAATACCTACATAATATTATTCCATTTTGTCATGTTGTTTGTGTTATAATAAACAATTGTCTATTATATAGTACTATTATAAATTATATTGCTACTAATATTACTTATGTTTGTACTACAGGTTGTACATGATAATTAATAACTTAGGTACTTGAAAGTTGATACATAGTTATGTACATCATACCTACGTGGACGATTTCGTAATTAATCCCAAGATGACGATGTTCCCGCCTATAATACATTATATTATTGTATAGTATTATTATACATATATTATTATAAGCGCCGTCGTTGTTTGCGTCAGTATATAGGACATGAAGTATTTTAAATGATAATATTATGTCGTTGTACGATGCGTGTTTTTTTAACGATTCCAAATCGATAAAGCAGAATTAATTTTTAGTTATTTTTTACGGCAATTTAAATGTCTAAGTACGCAGTTAGCAATAAAATCAATTTTTTTTATGAATTCTGGTAGTTCTTATTTTCTTTAAAATTATTATGGTAATGAATAATCAATTATGATTCTTACTATATAACTTACTAAACTATCTGCTATCTAAATAAATTAAGTAAATTCATTAAAAGTTTTAACTAAAATAATATAAATATTTTTGGTGTAAGTGCGCTAAGCACACTGCTTTTATATACGGTCAGCGTAGGTGTTAATCCTAAAAATGAACGAAACATTTTTTTTACTTTTTATAGTAGAAAAAATGCTTCGATTTTTAACTTCGAGCGTGGTTTCTTGTAGCAGATTGTAACTTTTTAGTAAATTGGGGAAGTAAAAGATAAGAAAAAAATTACGGAAAAACGGATCCATATTTGCATATAGTCATATAGATTACTGATTAGTTTAGATTTTAGTTCTGTTGATGAGTACAATTCGTTATAATCCCCATCGATTAAACATCCGATTACACTGATTACAGGCTTCTCACAGCTGTGATGAAAAAACATAATTTATAAAACTACATAATTGTTATGTATTTAATAGTATGTGACAGGGAACTGGTGACCCGAATTATTCGAAATAATCTCCGTTGTCTGATACTTTGGCTGGTTCTTCCTCGTAACCTTCACCATCCAGTTGCGATTCATGTTGATATTGTTCCAATTGAGCCCTTAGTTCGTCCCTGGTCCTCTGAAGCTCAGCTAGTTCAACAGCGGCGTTCTCTATCTGTGCCTTCAAGTCGATAATTTCCTCGACGTCTGGGTTGTTCACGTACATGTTCCTTCTCACGTATCTTTAATAAATTTATCCGAGTAATAAAAACGCGTAGGTTTAAAAATTATCTTTTAAAAATTATTGTTTATTAACAGCTAACGCATACATTAATATGTTAATGTCCGTAGAGTATATTTGTACACACGTTTATCAGGAGCGTATTTAAAGTTTTATTTCCTGGGAGTGGGTTTATATTTTTATTTTTTTTATTCGCAAAATATTTACCACATGTTACCAATAATTTAAAAAAATTATAGCCTTTTTATGTCTATTAAACCCTTAGATCATAGATATACTACATATCTAAGAGTAAACCAGTATAATATATCTATTGATATGAAATTTGATACCTAGTTATTAGTTCGCTACCGAACATAAAGACTATAAGAGATAGGAATATTATATATAGCTGGTGTACTCTATATTAAGTGGTCTATTAATATTTATGGGATAAGCTTTTGATCAAATGGTCACAGATAATATACTAGGTAATAACGGAAAAAAATATTGCAATATCAATGCATAAAAAAACACTACATTTTTATAAGGTTCCCGGAAATTTGTGGGAGTTGAATGCAGCACCCTCAGCCACCTCCATAATAATACACCCCTGACATATGTATATATACATATATAACAAAATATGTACTATACGCTTTTTATACATCGTAATACGTTAGTCCAACTTATGGTCGAAGTTGCAGTACTTTCTTAGGAAAAATCGAACGCTTTATTTGGGGCTTTAAAAATATAAAACATCACGACTATAAAACGAATAATAATATACATACAAAACAAAGAATAAAAGACAAATATTCAATTAAATTTATTCAAAATATTATTTCTATATTCTATATATTGTAATAGACGAGGCAATGTCCATAGTGTATATGCGTATAGGTACCTAAATGTGTGTACTTATCTTGAGTTATAACGAGTGGTCCGATCAACCGTGGTGTGTTATAACTTATAATATTATGTACGAGGTACATAATAATATATTATATAACGTATTGCGTAGAATCGTAAAATCATATGTTACGAGTTCGTATAAGTTGAGTACTAAATGCTATATAGCGTTGAAACTTTTTTGGAAACAATAACTTTACGAATTGTTGCGGTAACGTTTCTACAGCCCCCCTTCCCCTGCTGATTTTCAAATACCTTCGGAACTAAATTTGTACACACTTTAGATCAAGTTGTACAAATTCGTACAAATTGAGTAGGTACTAAATATTTATAAAAAATATTGTGATAATATAAAATAGATACCTACTGACAATAAAATGAAAATATATGTTTTCATTTGTTTTTTAATCAATTTTAGATTCAAAGTGGAGCGAGAAATGTATTGGTTTTTACAATGATGTGTTGTTTGTTTTTAGTTTTTATTTTTATTTATTACAATGGCTTATTATAGTCCTACTCATTGATTAAGTAGGTACACACGATACCTACTATGCTTAAAGCAGACTGAATTTCCGGTTTATTTATATGCGATATTCCGATAAGTCTATTACTTCGGTTATCAACATAGCTAAATATAATATGCAATTTATAAGTAATTATTTTAATATTTAATATTAAAGGCAGTTCTAAAGTTTATGAATTGTTATGTTTTACTTGTTTTCGTCAAGAATTCAGATTTATTTTAATTGTGGTTATTATACTTCACACTTCACACCCAAGTCTAAATGTTTCGACTAAAGATACGCTATTATAGTATATAATATATGTATACGTAGTAATTATAGTATACATCGTAATAATTATTACATATTTTAGTGTTTAGTACATATATATGGCTATATGCCTATATACAGTAATAAAATTATAAAATACTATATAAATATCTTATTTTAAATACGAACTACCAATGAAAACCGTTGGAAAAAAATCTTTAATGAAAATATGAAATAACAAATGGATTTTTATATACTTATATGTAGGTACATAACCTATAGAACATTTACCAATTAAAAATTTCTAAAGTGCTTGTGTGCATTTGAAAGTTTGTATAATGGGTTCTTACAATTATATGCGAGTACAATAATTTGATTTCGTATACCATTACAAAGCAGAAACTGAAGTTACGTGTACTTGAAAACTCGCGCTAAAAATACTATTAAAAGTTTCATTACACCGCTATTGCAGAATAACCTTTAAAACTTAGCTTATAGAGAAATATATTTTTTTTCTTTTATAATTATTTAAAATTTATTTTCGGTATATATTATACTATTCCAGTGAATTGCATTATATTCTACTATTATAAACAAATATATTATACCTCATCAATAGGTAACAAATAACTATTAAATTTCCATTTTGTTATTAATATATCGATAGTTCTATACATAACAATAATTTGACAAAACTGTAACATATGCTTCATTAATTCGGGCTGTAAATCATAATAATATCTTCTTTTTTATAATATTGTTATCTCTGATAAATGATAATACCTATACCTATATTTTATAATAGTTTCCGCCCGACTAATTTAATTATCGAATTACAATAAGACAATCATTGACCAGAGCAGTTTCAATATAAGCAAAAATGTTATTTTATTTAAATACAAATAAAAAATTACGTATTTTATACTTACTCAATGGGATCCGTGGGCTGTTCTTGTTCGCTATGCAACATGATTAGTACGTCAGTTAGTCTATCCAAAATACCATTTTGGTCCAAATAGTTGAGGAATTCATCCTTATCTTGTTCGCTGACCTAAAACCATAAACATTTATATATTATAGGTGTATAAGTATAATTCCTAGGTACGCTTGTTTATAAGAAAAAGAGCAAAAATATCGGTAAAATAAAAATTTCCTCAATAACTGAAATGACTTAATGTTGTGCATGCTCACCGGGAATGAATTCATTTGACAAAAATACGGTACACAGGATTCAATGAAAAATATAACTATCAAACAAAATATACACACCGTGAGTCTGATGAAATATAATATGAATATTATATAAATAGGTAGGCATATAAATCAAGAAAGTAAATACTATAGTTATAATTTTAAAAAACGTAGATTATTGCGGCCAGTATCTATAATTTTGGTAGTTATAAAAAGGTTGTATTAAATAAACAAATAAAGATTCTGTGGTCGGTAAAAATGTAAAATTTTGCGAAATAGGTTGTTAAGTGTAAAGTGAAAAGTTTATCAACTAGTATAGCCTATAGGATAGTGTAACCAGGTGCTCGAGTTAGAAAAATAAAAGAAGAGGACTTTAAACAAATTAGCATTTTTTATAATGATTAAACTCAACCTAATCCGTGGGGCTTCACCAACCATCCTAATAATATTTTAAAATTACAATAAAATAACTAACATCGTTATTTTCCGTTTAAACTTTAAATATCTAGTTACATGATAATTTTAAATTCATGTCTATACAATAATTTGCGTTCATATATTTTTATAGATTTTTTGGTTTCCGTATGAATTGCTTATTATGAACCTTATATTAAGAAAATATCCAATTTCGTAAAATTTAACTTAAATAATCCTTAGAAAAAATAAACATAGCTTTACACCAAACTTTTTTTTTAACTATTCCAATAAGAATAATTTAAGAAAAACTTGTACCTATTTAATTTACAAGTTGTAAGTAATAAAATTAAAAATTTTTCTAATTTTTAACTACAAAATAATTTACAAAATATGTTTGCGTTTTAAAAGAATTAATGTAAAACTGAACCCGGTAAATTAGGACCACACGGCGTTATAGTTAGGCTATTTCACTACATTATTGCCGTAAGTTGATTTGTTCAGTTTATCATGGGTAAAATATCATAAAGGCGATTCCTATTTTATAAATATTTCCCTAATAACAAAAATCATAAAATCGTTTTATTACAATTTCAAACAGTATTATGGGGGGGGGAAATCAAATAATTGTCTACCAAAAAGGACTATTTTCCGGTATTGTAATTAAAAAGCATTTGATAATAGAACCTACAGGCTTACATTCCTATAAGGTTATAGCCTCTTATAGGCTACCTATACCTTTATTATATTAGTGTCCAAGTATATTTGGCCAATCTTTAATAGATGTCTTAACAGTAGCTATGACGTACTTATAAATTGCACTCTGGACGCACGTGGAGGTTTTATTTGGTCCAAACAACAATTAACACCACGTCATTTGAATTTTAAATGAATTCTAAACATAGGCATCAGTGCATGACTAGATTTCATTCGCAGCGTCAATAACCTATACCTAATAACTGGAACTAGTGCGCTAAATATTTATATAATTTTAAAAAAAGTCTTAATTATCTATTTACAATTAATAATCTACAGTAATTGCAGTAATTTATCTCCAGAAATATTATTCATCCAGAGCCCTGGATTACACCACCTATAAATTAAAAATAATACCACAATAATATCCAATAATAGATGCAAACCGTATCATCACGCGTTGTCTGTCCTAAGTCTTTATAGTAGATTTTTCCAAAGTTGGGAAGTCAATTCGACAATACATGTTATTATTAATAAAATAAAGATGCTACTTAATTTTATCAAACATACTTTTGTAAGTAAATTGATATTATAATACGTCAATACCCACATAAAAGAAATTGTTTTTTTAAAATAAAAGTTGTAACGCATCTGATTTAAAACTCGGTTGACCGGTGCCTTTAAAAATTGCAGGGGCAGTCCAGACACCCTAGGCTGCCACCGTATAGAAACGCCTATGCTTCTAAATAGTATGCATTTTTGACTATACAGATAAGATAGTATAAGATAAGATAGTATTATACTATACTATAAGATTCTGAAAAATGAAAATTATAATATATCATGGCCACTCTCTGTTGGGTGGCTACTAGTTGTGGTCCAGTGATAAAAATGTCTTGCGAATTGCAGCTCGAGATTTTTTGGGGTTCATACTAATTGTGACCCAGATTGTTTTAGCGTACGTATACAGTGTGGATCAGATTTTTATGGGTATATACTAATACTAATGGGTACCTATACTAATTAAAAGTAGAAAATATAAAATTATATTATACTACGATATTTTTTGTTAATGTTTGTTCAACATTTTTTATATCTTTGCCATATTTTTTTCTGATTTTGTCATCAATTTTTTTTATAAGTTCGAACTTGTTAGTTTGGTTTTATTCTGATCGTGCCATTGCCATATCGTGTTTCTAATGAATATTTCTTTGTCTTTTTGTCTACTATATATTTTGTTCTGTGCAATGCATTCTCAGGATTCTTCAGGGGGGGGGGGGATTTGGCACTTAAAAAACAGTGGGAGATCTATCCCCCTTATCCTCCTCACCCTCGTGAGAACACCCATGGTTCTGTGATTATTTAAGTAAGACAAGAGTTACTTCTTAGTTTTGATAGGTATTAGGTATTAGGTAATAGGTAATATAAAATGATAGACATACAAATATATTAAAATGGTGAATATTATTTGGGCATCCCGTTCATACTATTTATTGTCTTTATTTTGGTATCTTGTAATTTGTTACATGAGTTAAAATGTTATATTGTACAAGAGAATAGATTCTGTTTTTGTAGTCACATGTTGATGGATTTAAACTACACAATTTGACAATGAATAATTATATAATTGAGGTACACGGGCATACAGCCGATATAGCGATATACCTATATTTAAATAAAACATTTTTCAATAAATCTGTATGTCTGTGGAGTTTTCAAAAATGAAATGACCCGGGAAATTACGGATACAGTACTGCCAACGGAGCAACGGATTTTCATGTCGCGCTAACAGCACTGAACGGGTTATCAAAACATGTGTTTATTTGATTTTCAAGCCCTTGACGATTATAATATAGTCGAAATAATTTTCCGAAATCGTTTTTACCTTTTTAACCTCTTCTGCTGCGTCGCTGCTCTAGCCGTTCGTTAACTGATCGTTACAACGTTCAACTAAGGTGAGTGGAATGAATGATTTCTTAAATAGAATCGAAGTAATTTACTTAATTCTTTTACATTTCGATATTGACATGATGTTGTTTCAGATGTATTCCCGTGCAATAGTCCGTTCGTTCTTGGCGCGCCCGTCCGCGTACAACAAACTGGCGGCCAACAGCTCAACGGCGGCCGTCTTCCAGGCTGAGCCAAAGGCACCCGTACAAGGTGTGATGCAGGTGCGCGAGGACAAGATCGTCGGCCGTGACATTGTCGGCTATGGTCTGAACGGCGAACCCCAATACTTCGACTCCATCACCTTCCCATTCCCCAGCGTTAGGTTTATGAAGAACACCCCTGAAATAGTGGTACGATATCTTTATACTTACCTAATATATAATTATGGGGTTTCTCTGTTGTGTAATAATAATAAGCATTGGTACAACAAAATCTGTTTTGCCATCACAGCACTTATTCGTAAGCTATAACAATTATTGTGTTTTCCATAAACTTTGAACATTCAATATAATAATTGTGTTTGTTTCTGTTGAATGTTACGTACCTACTTCGGGTACACCATGTTGGGCACTGGTCGTTTGAACAAATCCTGTTTACCTGAAAATTGATTAACTATATATAATTGCGAGTTTTGTTCATTATGCTGTTTGATCTTTGAGTGATTAATACTGACCGTTTAGGCAAGTATAATAAAATATACATTACTAAACGAAAGGACATTATTGTTTTGTGATTTCACGTGGTTTAATAGGTACCTAGCTACAGCTGCTGTATAATAATATTTAATTGTGGTTATTGTGCTATAGGTAGCCTAACCTACTATTATAAAGGAAATTTTAGTCATTTTAATTAAATTTAATAATGGATATAAAATTGATAATATTTGAAAGTGTTGTGCAATTTTAAGTTCCCTAAATCAATAAACTTTTTAAATGTATTCCAATACCGATAGTCCAAAGTTTGTTCAAATGGGAAGGAAAATATTGCTGCCCGAACGATGCACAACCCTCTGTGCAAGTTTGTTATTTGTAAAATGATACAGATTGAAAATAAATTTTCCCAATCAGACTATGCCCAATGTGCTGTGTTTATTGTTTTAATAAACAAAATGATTGCTATTGATTTATTTATTTATTTATTTATAATTTTTTCCCATATAAAATATTAAGAGTGACAAAACATTTTGTTAATTAAATACTCGTGTCTGTAGATCACTGATGAAATATTTTAAGAGGCTGACAGCGCACTATTTGTTTTCTCTCTCTGGCTCACACGCAACATAGACGAAATGCATTTATGCAAAATCATTTTTTCCATGTGTTTAAGTAATCTTAGAGTAAAGTCACCCATGACAAAAAAGATATAGAATAATACTTTTGAGGGAATGACTTATCGATTTGTCTAAATATTGTCTCAAAACAATTTAAACATAATTTAAATTTACAACATTTTTTTATTTATTTTGAAAGTAGAATACAAAGTCAAATAATAATAAAATATAAAATCGATATGTCATTCCCTCAAAAATATTATTCTTTTTTTATTCTTTTTTGTAATAGGTGACTTTACTCTAAGATTACTTAAACGCATAGAAAAAATGATTTTGCGTAAATACGTTTTGTCTATGTTGCGCGTGGGCCAGAGAGAGAAAACGAATAGTGCGCTGACATCCTCTTAAGCGCACCAGTAGGTTATATTATATTGTACCAATGCCTAACAATAATATTATTGATTAACAAGTAATGAGTTGTATAATATTATGTACTTTTTTGTTTCTCACACTAGGCGTTGCGTGTGAAAGAAAAGGGAGACTGGAAAAAGCTGAGTATAGAAGAAAAAAAAAAATTGTACAGAGCGAGTTTTTGCCAGACATTAGTTGAGGTAGATGCACCGACTGGTGAATGGAAAGCCATATTTGGATGGGTCATGGTCTGGATTTCTATTGCCGTTTTTTCTTTTGTCGGAGTTCGTAAATTCTGTAAGTATTGTATTTATTCTTAATTTTTTATAATTAAAACCGCTGTGGTAGTTATCAACCTTCTATAATAATACTTCCATATTAATAATCCTTTTTAGTGACAAGCACTGCTGATGACCCAACTTTATCACTTGAATATCGTCAAGCCCAATTGAAACGTATGATTGATTTACGTGTTGATCCAATTGATGGGCTGTCCTCAAATTGGGATTACGAAAAGAACACATGGAAAAGTTAATTTTTCAGACTTTTTGTATTATATTTTTTTTTTTTTTATATAGGTATATAAATTCAAAATAGTCAACTGCGAGGAATAAAATAAACAGACTATGTTAATGTAAAACAATTTGTGTAGTTTATTTGTTGAAAATTCTAGTAAATAAATAATATCAGTGTTTTTATTACATTGTTATTATTTTAGCAACTTAAAATAATTAGAAACATCAATGTTAATATCTTATGTTATTTATTGTTTACAGGATTAATCTGGAATTATATTAAATTAAGTGTGGTATATAAACAACTAATTCTAAATTCAGTTTCGCCATTTAAAATTTGTATGGCTTAGTATTTGGCAGTGGTTGGAAGTAGTGCGCTAATTGTAGCTCTCTACTTTATCTGTAGCAATTGTCGTAGCTACATTACACCTTAGATAGCAAAATACTATAGCGTGCTAAACATTTCCGGTTAGCGTAGCGAAAATTATCATTATATTGTAGCTACCTACAATCTAATTGGTCATTATTAAAATATCAATTATGATTATATTTGTTTATTTATATTATGATAATGATGAGTGTATTAGTGAAGTTTTTGTCCTGTGTCCTGTCCAGTGACCAAATGTCAAATCAGTACAAACTACAAACACTAGTTTTCAATAAGAACTATTTTGAAAACTTAGTGAAAAAGTATCGTGCTACATTTAAAGAAAAAGTAGCGATAGTGAGCTACTTTTTTTGGGGAGTAGCTGTAGCGTTAGTTCGCTACAAAAAACTAGTAGTGTCCCGATCACTGATATTTGGTGAACCGAAAGCCTAAATCCGTTAAATCTAATAGTTCATGAATTCGGGATATTGGGAATTTACTATTTAGCGTTATGATTCATGAATATGTCAAATGGATATAAAAATAAAACTCAATGTCATAAAAATAGGATCTTATATCAGTTACTAATTTTAACATTTTATGAATGTTAATTAAGTACATCATCAATTCCAATCTGAGCATTTGCACTCGGAATGAAATAAATGATAAGAAAATTAAAAACTTGACTCTGTACATAATGTAAAACAAGTAAACAACTATGCAAGTCGGATAGGACTCCTGATTTGAAATACTTTATTTTCAGATGTTGTCTATACACCATACATTTTTTATTATATTTTTTTTGTAATATATTTTATAGTTAACTTTCAGTTTATAGTAACTATCAGTTTTATATGACCTGAATATAGATTTTTTTTTAAATAAAAATAAAAAATTATCAAAATCTGACAATTCTACGGGGCGTAATGGTATGCCTACTTAAGTAATTTATGATCATCGGAATGGTTAATTTTATTTGTCCGCACAGCTTATTATATTGCCTCTGACCCACGTAACTAGTAAATTCCTGAGTTTTTTCCCCTTAATAAATAGCCGGCTCAGACAGTTTCAGTTGGTTTCTCAAAAATCCATAGGATTATATTCCACTATTTAACCATTAATCCTCAAATCGACTTAAGTGTTTTATCACACTCAAAGTAAAAAGTTTGAGCTGTCTTTATTTGATTTAAAAAAAAAAATTCAGATTTTTTGGTAGTAATGTTGAAACTAGAATATTTGAGGAAAACATTATTGCATTACGATAATATTCTCAATTGTCGATTTACTATTTAAGGAGGACAAGCTTTTAAAGTGGCAGTAGTCTGTTTTTTTTAAAGTAAAACTTCTTTCTTGAAGTGTGGGTGGAAATAAATTGTAACGAAAAATGAAACAACACGTTTGTTTATTTATTTATATATGTCCATAGCAACCAGTAACCACTAATAAACAAAAATGTCCATCATAAATTACATATTTTTTTATTTTATTGATTTTCTTCATTTTCTCTCTAATTCACTTATAATTTCACAGGCCCAATTACTTATGAAAGAAGTTCTACTTCCCCAGAGTGTAATGGTGGGCTCACACACTCTCACTTTTTTTTTTAAATACATTACATTATGATTTGTTATATTTAATATATATTTATAGATATACACAAGGGAAACAATAAACACAAAATAATAAAAACCACAATAAATATAAATATATTTTTAAATGAAACATCACCTTGGTAACAACACCAATGGCTTATTATAATAGATAAATATACACCAACAGCTTGGCCTAATACATACTGATATAAGTATATAACAACAATAAAACGTAATTGAATTTATTTTAAGTAGACTCTACCTTAAAACAATTCTGTCAATATGTCAATAAAATATACAATTTGTTTAAAACGCAAATAATTCTGGAAACAGTGTCTCATAGATGGGTATTGGCTGGTTAGTGGTTTCTACGGCTGATAGCTTGTTCGATATATCCACTTTATTGAACACATCAGTTATTTTTGAATGCAATGATTCTTCATCCTGAACATAAATTAAAGTTTACATAGGAGTTTTAAAAACAATGGCCGTTTAATTATAAACTAAACTATTATTACTTTTGATGCAGTAGAAATCGCGACTAAATCTTGGAATGACGTGTTTCTGAACATATCGCACAGCTGAGTCTGTCTGGTATTTTGTTCGACTCTGACCACGGGGTTGTCCAACAGTGAACGTTTCATGGCTTCAAATGATAGGTCTTCATTTGGAGAAAAACGCTATAGAAAATACAATTTAATTTTAAAATAGGTATGTACAACATAAAATATAATTCTAAAATATTAATATCATAATATTCTCAATTAATACTGACTCTTTGCATTGCTGGAGTGGAATTGACACTGTCTAAATCTAAATTGCTCAGATCAGTAAAACTTCCTTTCATTGACATATTAGTGTTTTCAACCCAGCTACGTCTGTGTGCCAGTACTGGACCAGTCTCAGCTATAATTAAAGTAAAAATAATAAAGACCAAATACAAAGTGGATGGAACAGTGTTTGGATGAAACGGTCATTATTTGAATTTTGAGAAAAAAAAATTAAGACGTGTATTTTATGTTAAATAAGTACTCATCATATTTCATATTTTCCAAAAAACTGATTTGAAAAGTATTTGAACTTCATAACACAATTAACAATTAGTAGCAACTTTTCAACTCTAAACATACTGTATACGTTAAATTAAAACATACTTGTAATATCAATTCCTGAAGCTTTTAGAGCTTCGGTTAGTTCTGGTTCTTCAATTAACACGCCGGCCGGCAATAGGCTGGAGGACTTAACTTCGTTATGAACACTTAACTCTGGTAGCAAATGAGTGGCGCTTAATAATTTTCTCTGTTCAATTACCTGAAAAACAATTTTCATTGATGTTCTGAACAATACATAAATGTTTTATTAATTTTATATTTTACTTTTTCCACATAGTCCTTGAGTGGATGTAAATCTGTCACAATGGCTACTAAGAGCATAATACTTATTACCAAACCGTGCAAATGGAATTTCTGTTGTGTTGAAAGTACAGCGTTAGTAATGGCTAGCTCCTGTATACTTAAAATCAGTCTGATAAAGTCCAAAACAGTTTCCTCAGACAATAGTTCAATACATATTAAAGCCAAAGTTGTGTACACGGCCTCAACATTTTCAACAGTATTGTTCGTCATTTCTAAGCTTTCATATATAGATACATAGATATCTTGAGCATGTTTTCGGATAAATATTGTATCACTGCGAGAACATTTCTCTAGATTTATTTCAGATTTGGTGATATTTACCCTATAAAATATAAGACCATTAATATTATTATTATTATTACTATCGGTGAATATTTCAAGGTATTTTCAATTGAAAACTTACGTAGCTTTGGAGAGCTTAGATGCATTATTATGCCTGTCTAAAAGTGTGTGTAATATGCGTAGGACAATAAAGCGAATTTCGTCCTCGGAAGCAGTTAATGTTTTCAATAATAAATCCAAGAATGATTGAGGAAAAGTAGCATTCATTTGTACTGAACTATACTTGGTGCTCACCTATATAATAATACAATTAGTTTAGTTATATTGAATTTAAACTCTAATAATAACATAGAGACCATATAAAATGAATAAATACCATTAAAAGAGATTTTAAGCACATTCTTTGTACATGAAGGTCATTAGGATTATTTGAAGATTTGAACTGTGGTACTTTGGACATAATAAACATCATGATTTCAATTTTTTGATAATCAGGCAAATGGGCAGCAAATTCTCCAAGAGCATGTATAAGTGCTTCTCTGTATTCATTTTCACCATCAGATTCGGAAAGGCCAGTGTTGGACGGCGGACGTCTAGTGACTGATGTACGGAGATTTGTTAGCAGGGAGTTTATTATTTCTAATACTGTTGGTCCAACACTTTCATTAGCTGCGATAGCAATAATTTTCGATAGTACGTCTGCAATACTGGTTCGGATTTTGGGAGATGCGTTGCCGTTTTCATCCAAATGTGTCATTAGTGTCTCCACGACAGCATATGAATATTGAGATTGAATAGAAAACATTAAGATACGGAAACACTGTGTAGCAAATACATTTGGCACCCACATATGATGAGCGTCTAGGTGTCTAGATATTTTAAATGAATGAAAAAAAATAAAATTATAAAATTATTTTAAATTATAAGTTCATCTATTACTTAAGCACAGGGCGAATGACACTTTTAACATGACCAAATGATGCACGTCCAATTAACTCTCTTAAACAAGATTCTGCTAATGAAAATGAATCAGTTTTATCATTGACCTCTTCTGAAATTCCACTTTCGACAACAATATCAGTTTTAGATCTAGAAAAAAATAAAATAAATATTAATAATTAATATAGTATTCTTAATAAAGTAAGTTTACAACAAAAATATTATTGAATTATATGATGTTAACTCTATCAGTTATTTATAGTTGTATGTGTTCTACTGTAACAAAGAGATTGAGAGTTGTAATATAAGTATTGATTATATTTTAGCGGCTAGTTAGAAATACTATAAAATATAATATAAATTTAATTCTATTGTGGCTTTGCTTTTGGAATCATTATTGTATGTAATTTATTATAAAGGCTGAAAAATATACTAAAACACAACATAATCTATGTTTAGAGCAAATACAACAATATAACTAATAATACAACACAAATACTATAGGTTACTTGAGTACTACTATGACACTTACTTCATTGTATGCATATTAAATAATAAAGATGGAACAATTTTGTCCATGTGAACAGGTTCCCAGATGTTTTCAACTAAATCATCAGAGACTGTTTTCCTGATAACTCCCTTAATAAGAATAAAAAATACAATTTATATGAAACCAGTACAAAATACAAAACATTCAATATCAATTTTTACTTGAATGCCTTTAATGCCTGCCATTCGAATCATTTCCATTGTGACTAAATTTGGATTGTTGTTGTGACACATGGAAGAAAATTTGGAAACAAAAAAATCATATCGCCTATGATATGATGGAGTATCCTCTTCGATATTTGAAAATCGTACAAACTATAAACAAAATAACAGCTGTTAATCAGTATTAATTTTGTTTGAATACAAAATTGAATAAATGTTGGTACCGATTGTGTGGCTAGTATTTGTAAACTGGGTTCCGATGATTCAAGTAGCTTTTGCACAATGCGTAAGTAGCTTTCAACAAACAAATTTAGAGTTTGGGCATGACATGCTACAAGGAGCTGGTCCATAGCTTCCATAGCAATCATTACAAACCTATAATTAAAAATATTAGACAATTTGTTCGATTTCTTAACTTAAATAAACCTTACTCATTTCTCTTGCGAGAGATGTCTCTACTAGCTTTCTGGAACAGATATTCGCCAATACGATCTAATTTTTCTGGTGACGATAAAGCATAGAACGTCAACTTCTCCATATTATTCTTCACCAAGCCGTCCTAGATTACATACCATTATTATATAAATTATCAAATGACTATTTTTTATTAAGATATCTTAGATAAATATTAAGTTATATACCTGAGGTACGGACGGGAATATGTTATCAACAAGTCGTTTATAGCGAGGGCGCATACGAGATAAGCAACCTAGTAAAATAAAACATGAAACCATATATTATACTCATCAATTATTATAAATCTAATTAAATTTATTTATGTATTAGTGGTTCTAAAATTGAAATAATTTGTTGGTAAAAAATGAATTTTGTGTTAGAAAATGTATGTTGGTTAGTGACCTTGGCAACACCCTTTTACCAGCTCAAGATTTACATTACTGTGATCTGTTACTGATCAAATTTTGATATGATTTTAACATAAACTATTCTGTTAAACTCACCAACACACATTGCTATTTGAGTACAAAATAAAATGTAGTCTCAAAAAGCTTTGACAAATTGAAAGGGACTTGCGACAGTAGAAGACTAATAATATGAAGACCTTTTGTTGATAATATCGTCAAAAATGTTAAGTGGAAATCATGTTATGAGACATCATTACAGATCATAATAACTAGAACATCGATAATTTAAAAAACAATCATATGACAAGCATTAAAGCGAACCCAGACAGAAGAAAGAAGGAAATAATTAGTTCGTCAATACTCAATATAACTAATTATTAATCTATATTTTATCCTGTTGGATGTTACTGATAAGTATTTTCTTAGTGATAATGGAACGATAACAAGTAAATTGATAACATTGAACATGTTTATTCCATGAAGTAAAGTTAATAAAAAAAATATTAATTATACTGATTATTATACCTATAATTATTATAAACGAGCTTGAAAGGTAATTACTAATTATCAATGCCATCATTTGATGGGATGAGGAAGGTTGCAAATGGCGTAATAACTTTATAAGTAAGTCCAACCGCCTAATTCTGACTTCCCTATCGTTGTCAGCATGCTAAGCTAAATCATAGGCGCCACTAGACCTATACTTTTGAGGGTGCACAAATTATAAAGAATTCCCAGACCCCCGGACCCATACTCTATATACAGGCTATAACAGAAAGATCTGACAAAAAAAAAAAATTACGCTACTTAAACGTATGACAAAAATATTGTGGAAAAGATATTTTGAAAAAAGTTATTACATTCTAAGCCAATAACTTTTATTGTATTTATGTTATCTAAAATATAGGCTTGTTTTATAAATTATAATAATTAATTATAAACGAGGAAACAATAAAAACACTCTCACTTTCTATCCTGCCAAAGATAAAGAGAAATATCGTTATCCTGTTTTCTAAGTTATTTTGTTGAATATTATTAGGTATGATCAATGTTACACAAATAATTAAAAACAACATAACTGTGACCTGTTCTATACAACATAAAATACCTACCTAAGCTAAAGATTATTTGTTATACTGTTATAGCAGGGAATGTTGAAACCGTAGACCTATAAACTAAGTTTTTATTAACTTAGTTTATAGGTCTATCGTCTATGGTTGGAACATAATAGTGAATTAGTGAAGTACTCACTATTAATCACTTATTATGTTCCTCAATATACTCTAGGGTACAACTTTTTTGTATTTATTGATAATTTTTACTTCAAAATAATCAAAATATTATAGATTAAGTATTTTATATTTTGGGGGTGCACATTTTAAACTTGGGGGTGCACAAGTCCCCTGTGCGCCCCCTAGTTGCACCAATGAGCTAAATAAGTACATTAAAGTAAGAAGAAAAAAAAGTGGTGTCCAGGAAACAGTAGTTTCTAATTTTTTACAAGCGTTTTAAGTCGAGATTTCGACAAAATTCACGAAATCACAACAATTTCCAGTTTATTTTTTAATCGATAATAGAATACATTAAAAGGTTCCTTGTAAGTTGATTTTTCCTGGTTTCTAAGTAGGTAGTTTGTTGATTTTGTTTGGTGTTATATTTTTCCATTATACCTTTATTATAGAACCTAGATATTTCTATTTTAAAAATATTTAATAAAGTAATAAATAATCACAGGTAAAGCCAAAACAGTTGGTGCCTAATGAGGTATTTAAAACTAAATAATACACTTGTCTTTTTTTTTAAGCAACATTTTATCTCGTTGTCCCGACAAATCAGCTTTTAATCATTTCATCTCCATATATTATAATAACATGGACGTAAAAAACAACGTGTAGGTAGAAAATAATAGAAAAAAAAAATACAAAACAATTTTTCTCATTACGTATACAGTTTTATATAGAAAACCAAAGTTTTGTAGTGAACAATTTATATAAAGGGAGGGTCGAGTGTCAACTGACAAGTGCCAACGAATAATATCGTCAGTGATAACCATAATGAGACATTTATATAGACTTAGGTTTAGGTATACCTATTGACGTTTGACAGTTACACATTGTAATTCTGTGGCTTGGTGCAAGAAGGGCCAATGTCATATTTTGACAATGTTCAGGAATTTAAAATATTAAATTGGCCAATTTTCAACATTTACCTACATAAAAATCTTAAATTGTATGTAGGAACTTTAAAAATGCTGTTACTTAATTATATTTGTTTTCATTTCATTGTATGACTCTCATTTAGTTTTTAAGTATAAATATGTACGTTTTAGTTTGACATTGGCCCCCCAGAAAAAATAATAAAATTACTTCACAGGTTTGACATTGGCCGAAAACTAAAATTTAAAATAAACAATTTTTAATAATTAAAGAACTTTACTTTTTTTATGAAAACCTAATAATAATATTCAATTCACTATTCAGCATAATGTTAGTAATTTCTACATTTTAAACTTTATTAATTTGATTTCGAATTGGGCCAATGTCTTGGCTATAGATAATAGGTATGTGGCCAATGTCGGCATAGGCCCATAATAAATCGATTATTAGGTATTTTATCAATTATTGTCAAAAAAGCCAATGTCAAATCTAATTTGGTCATACGCAGCATAAGAGACATTGGTTCTTTAAACACAAGTAACATAAGCAAATTTTAATGACATTGGGTCAAATAATCTCAATTTTGTCCCAAACCAGCACGACTATCGTCTGCCACCCTTTGGCCCTTCCTATACAACACATATCGCGATTTAATGGGCATACGAGCTTATATATTATATACATGTCCAAAAGTATTATCAAAATATAAAAATATTATTAGATCATTTTTAGAGGTTTTGAGTCGAGATTGTTTGTCCCATTTTATTTTTACCAAATAACGAAAATCGCTAACCTGCCAATTCAATGAAACAGGCTTAAAAGTTACAGACTTACAGGCATGATGGAGGCTTAGGGAAATAACTAGATTGTAAAAGGAAAAAACCATGGGAGTTGAGAGGAACTAACTAGCAACTACCAAGTACCAACCTTTTGCAAGATTTTGCCCATGCCTATATAAAATCTGAAATGACACCATTTAAACACGTAATGTGATTTACTAATACGTGTATATATTTTATAATATTACCTATAATAAATTACAATTTGTTTTTATGTATAATGTATACGGTTATTAGAACTGTTTTAATTTTCCAGAACATTCAAAATTCAATGATATTAATACGTAATACCTACATGACCAAGATGTATTTTAGTGTCTAATGTCTATAGATAATAAATATAGACGATACCTATATTATAATAATATTATATAATAATTAATGGTCATAGCCCATAGGTATATTATTTTTTTAGGATTTATAGCATTTGTTTGATTTATTTCAAGTGTTTTAATTTAATCTTAGTTCTTACAGAGCCTCAGTGTCCTGCAAACTCTATTGATACGAAAATATACAAGTGTATCAATTCCTATTCGATTATTCATTAAGATTTTATTGTATATACTTTTTTAAATGATTGAAATATAATATAATATAACCAATTCAATACATAAGTAATATTTTACACTTTTATAATAATTAAAGGCCTTAAGTTAAGTAGTAACCTTGACCCTGGACATATATTGATAACATGTGCTGCAAGGCCTATATAACCCTTGGTTTTTTCTTTAGACTGGCGAAAGACTTTCATTCTATCTTGTTAATTAAATTGTTATTTTGTGCTCTTGTCAGACCCATACTTGAATATGGAATCATAGCTGTTTTATGGAATCCCCATTCTGCTAGTGGTTCTAGGCAGCTTGAATGAGTTCAACGTAAGTTTTTCAAGTATACATGAGCCATTCTAACCGCATGTGAGCTTCACGATTACACTCCTGTTGGCTGTTGCTACTTTCCTGGGCCTTTCATCTTTAGTCAAACGTATACGCTTATAAGAATGTTGTGGCCTGCGGATATTCTGTTTTTTATTAATGAGCTCTTGAAGGGAACTATCGATTCTTTTATGATTATGGTGCCTCAACGCGGAACCAGATTCTCTGATACTTTTTATATCCCCCACGGTCTACGCTACCACAAATTATTTAGCTGATAAGCCGCTTATATAGGCGATTAAGTCGAGGGAAAATGCTGATCCGTCTTTCACCATTTTAACCTTGTCTTATCTTGTAAATTTTGTTATATTCTTATTCTTATTCTTATTCTTGTTATTTTGGTATGCAGACTTATTTATCTATTTGGTATATTGTACTTATTTAAATTGTTTTCATATTTCAATCTCTTTACAAAGGGCCTCACCCGTTAGTGTTAATAAAATAAAATATTAAAACTAATGTCGTGGCGTCGTAGGTTACATTGTCGTAATTTAACCATGTTTGTGAAGGGATTGTAACATTTACCCCCCTCCCCTCCTCACCGTCATCACTCCAGCAAAAAAATTTTAGTTTTTATCGTAATAAATTCGTAATAATCTCAGTCCAACCATTGTGATCTGTAATCTGTACCTATAATGTAAGTAAGTAGGTATCTACATGTATAAATGCATACATTAAAATAAATAATTACATACTATTTAATAAAGTTTTAACATGTACTTTTTGAGTAGATTCGTGGAATAATCTGCGTATCCATAATATAAACTCTAAAATCTTCAAAATCTTATAACATTTATAACCTTGAAATTAAGTCAGACCGACAAATTATAATCGCACCATTGTGCTTAACTTGTTGAAATAAACCGGTTGCCGAAAAAAATTTCTAAAAATCAACCTAAACTGCATTATTTCAATATATATGTGCATTGTGCAATATTGTAATTATAGTGATTAGTTTTTATTTGTTATTTCTATAAAAAATATAAACTATATTAGCACAATATAGTAGGTACTTTACCTATAAGGCTATAAATAATAATAATATAATATTTAAATAATTAAATAAGTACCGACATAAATATGGTTCGCCAGTTTAAAAAAAAAGTCATGGGGGTATACGACACCCAAATCCCCCCCCCCCCCCGTAATTACGCCACTGGTGGGTTCCAAAAACAATCACTTAACAATTTACATTTAATGAATCATTATAGGTAGTGGGTGATTCATGATTATGTAGTATATTTCTACCTATATTATTTCATTCCAGTGAAGTGTAAACCAGTAAATAATAAGTTATTTTGGGTTTGTCTATTCTAAGGTCGAATTAAATTGATCAGCGTTTTTTTAAGATATTATGGCTATCTTGTTGTAAGCTTTCTGCCGTTTTTGCCACTCTACAGCAATATTCAGATGACAATATATTCCCGTATGAAATGGATGGATGTAAAAGTGGTAACAAATTAAATAATATTTATTAAACATAGGTAGTATATTATTAAAAATTATTATAAATAGGTAATATAGGTTGGTATATATAGCCATATAGGTATTATTAAACATTATATATAATATCAACAACCCGCGACACTGTCACCGTAGTCTCGTTATTTATCACTTAAAAATAAACGCTTTTATTTTTTTTTTTATATAATCAGTATTACAAAATGGAAAAAGAATAAGAAAAAAATATCAAAATACTTGTGCCATGTTCCTTAAAAAAGTGCTAAATGTTGAATGTGTCCCTTAAACTCCCTTTTATTGATTCCTTTACTGCACCACGTTTCAGTTACATATCTGAATGTACATTACATTTTACTAAGCATATCTGTAGTTGATAAGTCAATCAATTATGAATAGTAAATACAATCATCGTAATCGCGTATTCGCGTGGTAGTACCATATTACTACCATGTATACGACAAATGTCCCGTAATCGAAGGTTGATCGCAATTTGCGGTAGAGCGCATACAACAAGAAAGCCAAGATACTGACGTTTTAATATTATGTTTTTGAAACATAATATGCTGATCCGGATGTTTTATTTTCTCCTAATGTTTGGGCTACGTTTAGGGTGACAACAAACAGGACAACAAACAGCTAGTAATCATTATATTTGAAACTAAAAAAAAAGATATTACGACTGGAACGTTTGGGACAGTATACCCTCCAAATAATAAAAAATAAATAGTAAAATAATCATGACATGCAGCTTTTATACATAGATATATTGTGTATATGACAAAACGTAAATGCACATTTTTACCACGTCTGTTTAAAACGGGCAGTCCAAACTTGTAAAATATGCACGTATAAAGATTTCAAATTTTTTGTGGGGTCTCAGCTTACCTAAATCCTTTTAAATCTGAGAATCAGTTTACCAAAAAAAGGTAAAGCACTCAGTTTACTGGCCCCGAAAAAACAACTTGCAAACGGATGAACATTAAAAGTTTTAGTAAGTGTACCTACTGTATAAGTACTATAATAAGGCACTACGATAGTATACTATACAGGGTGTCCCGTGAGGATTTACCTATTAGCCGTAGAGGGGGACTCGCCGCCCAGACAAAAACCGGTTTTTTGCCGTTTTACTTATTAATTAAAAAAATTATTAAAAATCAGGAAATTAATGAAATTAAAATGTTGAAACGTCAATACTTTCAGAAAATTAACTCTACAAATGGCAATCTTCAATATTTTTTTTAAATAATTAATTAAAAAATAATTATTTTAACTTTTTTACTAAAACATAAAAAAAAAATAAAAAATTAGTATTTGTAGTGCTTACCTCTGTGAAGTCTTAATAAGAAAACAGAATTACGATATCTCTATTATATTACAGGAGATATCAGCAATGAGTAAATCCTCACGGGACACCCTGTATAAGCAATAATATTTTTAATAGGTAGTGGTATATAATAAATATTGCACATACCAATTATTTTTGTTTATATGATTGTTAAGTGTACATTGCAAAGATTCTTAATTACATTTATTTGTTGTAATTTATAGGTTTTTAAAAACCTATAGATAATTCGATATTTAGATAAACATTATTTTCGTATATATACCTAGTCGTATAAATATTAATTATTAATTATTTTATACAATTTAATTGGTCATTATAGCTATTAGGTAACTATAGTACCTAATATTTAATAAAAAAAATATATATACCTACTATATAGTTTATAAATTATAATAAAAACAAATATTATATACTATAATTTATAACGCTTAACTATTGTAGATGGTTTTTTTTACTATTCTATAATCAATATTATAAGAATGAAATAAATTTTCAGAACTACAAAAATTATAATGTCAATCATTTTTTATGTGTGAAAAATTGGCTTATATAAGTATATAACCATATTAATTATAACAATACGGCAAGTTTCTCGGCTTTATCACTTTTTCATGACTCATATAGTTTGGATTCCCTTGTAGACAGGGGTGGATAGGTAGTATTTTTGTTACAGGAAAATATTTTAAGGGGCCCACCAACAGAAGAAAAATTTATTCGCTTCGCTCGCATTACATATTTAACCTAACAACTAAACTTAACAATTTAACTTAACTTACAAATTAAATATTGTTATAAGAACTATTCAAATCATATAAATCAACTCGTGTTGATCATTTACAATTTCATCATATTTTCAATACATTAATAATTTTGTTAAGAGGGCGCAACACTCGCATGTGTTGTCTCCGTCTTACAAACGTGTAACATACCAAATGTACGCTCAGAAATTTAAGTTGTATGCTGTAATTCAGTTTTTAAGTGAGTTATGAGCATTTTTAACTTACATTTATTATACACGCTATAACTCACTTAAAAACTGCATTATCGTAAAAAAACTTCCAAAAAAACACAGATAATGTTCTTACCATCAAGTTTCATAATAGGCCATTCACTCTAATTTTTAAGCTAACGGCATACAACTTGAATTTCTGAGCGTAAATTTGGTATGTTACGCATTTGTAAGACGGAGGCAACACATGCAGGTGTGGCGTCCTCTTAACACTTTCCTTTTAAAAGCCACTTCATTAATAATTTGACCAGAGTCAATTCCAACCAAAAATTCTTTTTCTATTGACATGAGCATAAAACGTTCTAATAAATCTTGTGACAAGGTGCTCGTTAAATAATTTTTTATATATTTTAATTTTGAAAATCCACGTTCACATCTTACTTGAGTGACTGACAGAGTAAGTACTAAGTATAGTAATATGCAGCAGTTGTAGGGACTAGGATAAGAGTTGGTGTATAAATTATACTTTAATAAGAAATTGAAAATGCAAACTACACAGTATTTGTTGCCAGCTGTATACTAGTATGGGAACATTTTTCTTCGTCATCACCATCATATTCGTTACCAGAATTATATTCAATGTAGTCATAATTTTCACGAAAAATTATCTTTTTGAATTCACCCCACTTAGACATAAAGTCTGTGAACTCATCTCTTAAGGCTGCTGGAGCGTAATCCATTCTAAGGAGGAAAAACTAGGCATTTTATATTTCAAGTTAAATAGGTCTTGTAAATGTGTTGAATATAATCTATTTTTACTCTTTGTATTAGTAAATTTCTAAGTAAAAAAAATAAAAATCAGAAAAATGAAATTGTTAAAGCATAGATAATTTAGTAACGAATTCAAATCTGCTCTCAAAATTAATATCAAATCATTATATCGGGCGTACCTAGTGATTGAAGTCGTGAGCTATGTTTTCGACCAAAAATTAATCACCTTCCAGCCCCCTTAATGTGTTATAAAAAATTATATATTTACTATAAAATAGATATTAAATACCAGTGGCGTACGCAGGATTTTAGTTCGGTTAGAGTTTTCAATATAGGTTGATCAGTGACTCGTGGTGGGCTTTGCCCCCCCCCTGCTATATAGCTAAACTAGTAAATATCACCAACATTATACAACACAAAATAATTCTTTCAATTTGTTTAATTAAATTCTCAACACATGAAGCAGCATCTAATGCAGTTTTTAAATCTGAATTTTCAAGTTGCAAACTATGACTCAAACCAACACTAATAGATAAGACTTTAGTTAAAACGTAAAGAAAAACTAGAAATTGTAATTTTTTAATAGCACATAATAATTGATCTGCCTGAGATGATTTATTACTAGAAATCCAAGAACATTCATCAACGGATCCAGTACTTGAATTATATGATAATATTTCCAACGCACTGATTACAGCGAGTTTCATAACGTCCCGCACTTCAGTTGAAAACATCAGTAACACTGCATGATATGCTTTATCGATTTTATACTTCAGTGATAATTTCGAGTCGGCTAGTTGTTTATTAAAAAGACCATAGTCTATAGATAATAGACATATTATATTATTTAAGTGTTTAACAAATAAATACATTTTTAGATGAGAAAGAAATTTTTTTTTTTTTTGGGGGGGGGGGGGGTAAAACCCTAAAACCCTACCCCTGCGTACACCACTGTTAAATACCCAATCATTTCCGACAAATTTGTATTTCGTACCGGCGTATCGGGATAGAACGTGCAGTGTTCGCGGTCGACAGTCGGTTGGATACTTCGGTCTTCGATTAATGATAGCAATTATTTAAAATACCATGTTAAAGATTCATAAGCAAATTGTTGACTTGTGGTATTATTATATATTTATATTGTTAAAAATAAGAGTAATAATAATTTAAATAAAAAAAAAAATAGATTTAAATTTAAATTATTTCTATTTGGTGAATATTTTATTTTGCAAAAAAAACAATGTGTAGGTACACCTGAGTGGGGCCCCCCAACATAAACATAGACGGGGGCCCACAGAGAACATCAATTTTTCCCTATGGGCCTATCCACCCCTGCTTGTAGACCTTATAAACCGTTTCTAATTCTTTAAGATTTACTAAAAGTTCTAATTAAATACCTACCTACAGCTTAATTTTAATAGATTACTAATCAAACAATCTTTATTGAAAATATAAACTTAATATTATCGTAAGTACCTATAACTAATATTATATAATATGTACCTAAGTTTTTTTTTTTTTTTTATAATTTTATAAGGTAAATACAATCTGTTCCTTTAGGAACAATAAGAATATGTGATATTAGAAAAAAAAAACAATATAAAATATTTACATGAAAAAACGTGATGGGAGGAGTCACCCAGTGGTTACACTACCCTTACTTGATAAATGTACCTAAGTAAAAAAAAAAAGTCTTCACCTTTTAATTATTTTCTAAAATATTAACTAAACTAAAAAGTATATCTATTTACATAGTTTAGTTAAGTTAACACTGGACATTTACTGGACATTTATTAAAATAAAAATATACGTATATACTCATACAGGGAGTAAGGATACAGCTTAAACCTGTAGATGTCATTTTTTAAATCGGATAATATGGTACATGATTACTAATGTCCTTATTGCCATACTGTTTCGGGTTTCCTACTGGTACATACAAAAGTAATTTTAAAACCACATTTCAAACGATCTCGCCATCTCGGTACTCGGGTCAAGACTGATGGAATTTAAAATTAATAGTATAATATAAATTCTAAACTTATTGAGAAACGACTTCTGTTTAAAATATCCGAAAAGAAACATGTTGAAATATTCATCGTATAGTATATTATTTTAATAAAAAAAGCAACTATACTTACAGTAAATATAATAATACTTATGTAGAAACCTCATTATATTGATACCTATTATACCTATGTCCTTATATAATTTAAAATTATATTTTTACTGGGTTTAAGCTTTAGATAAATGTATCATCTATAGTTATTACTTTACATTTTAAAGCCCTGATAAATCGATAAACTCGAATATTCGTTAAATGGTTCTGAACGAAGTGTACCATAACATTTTATAGGGTTTAAACGAAATTTAAGAGATTAACTCTAGAAATCGATTCGTGTCAGACGTAGATATATGTTATACAAGGACAACGGGTGATTAACTACCCATTTAGTATTTTAAAGAATGTATTTATTCAAACTTTGGTTTTTGTAATTTTTAAGTAGCTACTCTTAGAAGTCTCATGGAGACGATATTAAAATTTTTTAATCATTTAAAGATTATCATGTGTTGATACAAACTTTTTTTTCTAATGAAAACCACCCTATTTTTATGTAAATTGATAACCCCATGATTTGAAAATGTTTACGTTTCTATATCGAAATACAATCTAAAAGTTTTTGCGAGCTATTAAATATTAATCTTAATGTAGCCATGTAGTTACTAAGGATAATATTCCTTAATAACGACTTCACATTAAATCTAAAATTAATTTATAATAAAATTTATAGTACCTAATTAGTGTCTAGTTACTTATTAAACTCAGATATGTTTAGCTAATTAAAAAAAAACTTAAAACATTTTAATAAATTACTATAATTTCAAAGCCCACATATCTATTAAGCCTATTATCATGGACAATATTATTATCCTTACTCCTTACTATTTACTCGTTAGTTCTTAAAATTTATTGGGTAACACAGAGAATAAACTTATATTTAAATTAAAATTTATATAGACACATCAACATTTTCAAAAACATCAACTGCTTAATAATCAATAATAAAAAGGTTGGTTTATATTTGAAAATAGAAGTTTTATCGTCACTCTCTTTATATCAATGGGTTAATGGACAAAAATGAAGGTAAGAATACTTGGTGAATCACCCTGTATAATATATACATATAAATATATTATATACTATATAGACACTGTTGATTTGGGTTACGGTTGGCGGGCTATACGATGTACGACAACGAGCACCGCACAATGCACATATCTCTAAATACCGCACGTTAATCAGATGTATTTACTACTATGTACATTGTTACAACTTAGTGTGTGTACTACACTGTAGTACACATATACATAGAAAACATGTCTTATTTGGTGCGATAGCTTAATGGCTATATTGTCACATTAGTAAAGTCACGTCCTTGACCTGTATGATAAATTAATAGTATTGGTAGGTACTAGCTGGTAGAATAGTGGACAGGTGCAGTTTTTGATGTTATTGCCGTACGGGGGCAATATCATTTCAATAAATAGTGATTTACGATGTAAAACGAAATTAAATTATTTTTTATGTTCATACATGAATGAATATCTAATATTAATATGGAATAACAAACGGTAGAAATGGTCAGGACAAATGTGATTAAAAATTATCTTTACTTATATATTTTTTGTGAATGACGATTTTGGATTTCATCGATAATTTACTCAATTTATATTCACAGATACACGCAAAAAACGAGATATCAAACAACAAATTTATGGAAAGTAGAATAAATTACGCAGTTTATTTAACCCTCTTCGGTTGTAATATTGAATTATAAAATAAGCTAGGAAATTGAAATAAAAATATATGTCAACAATATTTACGTAATTTAGTTTGACAGTCTATATAAATTAAAACATGATTTATTATCATATAAATTAGGATAATATCCATACATATTATGTAGAATTTATATTTCGTATTTTTGTATCACAATTTATTCACATTAATGTTTAATTGTCCATCCTCTCATATAGAAGTTCCTAATTAGTTATTATATTGCTGTTGTAGGTGTCAATAATTAAAAAAAATTGTGTAGTCACCATAAAATGAAAAAAGTGCTTTGAGTTAATAGTTGAAGAATAAAAATATTTATAAGTACTACACAATAGGTATTACTAAATTGCGTTTTAGACTAGCTTAGAATTGCCCGTCTATCTTTCTTTATACATCATTTTCCATATAAGCTAACTATTGTAGTAAAATTATTAAATTCAATAAAATTACCAGAGTTTGTTTTGTTTTGTTAGGGTTAACTACGTTATTAAGATTGCAATAAAAGTGCATAAAAAGTTTTATATATCTAGCATATATAATTTTTGTGTTTAATTGTCTTGTCAATTAACATAATATTATTGATGTCAATATTAAAATATAGATAATATACTGGTTTTATATTGAATTATGTAGTTAAGCATATGAATGAGTCGCTGTCTATTAAATACTGCGATGACAAATATAAAATAATTTAACTAAAAAAAATACCATAATACAATAATACTCAAATATATTTTAACCGATGTAATATGTTAAGTTACAATTTATAACGATTGTATTACGAATGTAATAAAATGTCGATTTTCATTAAAATGTGAGCAGTAGCCAATGCGTAAGGCGTAACATTTATCAAGTATTGTTAATATCAATTAAGTTAATTTTTTAAATAAATATAAAAACAAAATTAGTAGGTACCTTCTAACTGTTGGTATGTGGTACAATACCCATGTCAAAATTATTTTAAATCTAAGGACATCAAGTGTTTAATGCATTAAGGTAGTTTCAAACATAGTGAGATTTTGTGAGCGTTAGTATACATACTAATAAGGTTTATAAAATGTCAGTGATAAATTAATAGGGTGCGTACATTTAAATGGAATGACTATACGGCAATTAAAGGAAAAGGTTTATTTCACCCCTGTTAAGTATAATTTAATCTCGATTCCAAGTGTCTCCTACAACATGAAAACAAGAGTACAAGACCATGATATATCATCACTCTCGTTGGTCAGTTAGAGTCGACAAATATAATAATAATAACAATTGTATAGATATAATTTTTCTTTATATAATGACTAATGAGTTGTATTCATATACTCACATCCCGGGTCCGTACACTTGTCCACAATCGTGTCGACGCACTTCATCACATCCGCCTGTTTGTAACAACAGCAAAAGCTCACATTGGACATTTTATTTAACAAGTGGTGGAGACAATTTTCAAAAAAAAAATAATAGTAATAATAAAATCAAGTAAGAAAACAACTATGTATAATACTATTGAGAAGCTTCAGAACAATTTTCGGGGGAAAATCGCTTAGTCTCGTATCCGTATAAAATAAATTGTGACGTATAATAATATAGTAATTTATTATACAATCATGTAATATTATTATACGAGACGATCTACCTACAATATGCAGAGGAAAAAAAAAAATTCACGATTGTTGTCCGATAGTTAATCCGAACATATATAATACAGCTACACTAAAAGAAACTCCGTCGCGAGATAAACCGAATTTTCACGAATACATAAATTAATTAAAAAAAAAAAAAATAATACGTGAAAAAGTTAAGAACCGAATAATTAATCCGTCGGATGTGTGCAATGGATATCGTGTCCAACAATACGCCGTGTACGATTATCGCACGAGATGACGTTGGCTTGACGTCTGCAACGGTAATGTATAATATACCACCGGCGAAGCCCATAGAGCACTGACCGTGCGCGCGCGCTTTGGCCGATGCGCTCGGCGGGTGCCGCTCGTGAAAAGCTCATTCGCGAAACGTCGTCGTCACCGCCTCATATATTCATGGGCTGCAGCTCGCGCGACCCCCGTTGTAGAGAGAATATTATACGCGCACTTTCATGGCGCCAGTGATGATGATGATATGTCTTGTGTGTGTCCAAGTGTCTTCACGAGTTGTCGACAATTTCATTTAACTACGCAGCATAATATGTGCAGTGTATCGAGGATAATAATTGTATATATTATTATGTATTTTGGAAGATGTACGAGTGGCCACGTGGGGTCTATTATATAATATATAATATATTAACAATATTAATTCTATACTGACATGTTTTTATAATGTGTAAGAATTATTATTGTCAGAATCTATAATAATAAGCATCAGATTAAATATTATATAATCACCATATTTTTAGGTATATTGTTGTAAAACCACATTTTTAAGCACTAGTTTAATATTGTTGCAAAAATTGTTTAAGAATAATCTGTATAAAAATCAATAGTAAATTCTTTAAATATTAAAATAAATCTAAATACTTGGGAAGATAGGGTCCATATGTTTAAAAATTTCAAAAATAAAATGTTTAATGAATTTATTATTAAAGAAAAAAATAGGGGTGATCATGCTTGGTGAATCATCCCATATAATATATATATTATGAACTACCTATATAACTATACTATACTATACGTATATAGTAGGTACCTATAGCTGTACTACCTACCTAATATATTTCTGTGTGTATACAGGTTGAATTTTTTTTATCATCGCTAACCAGAAGAATGTTTTGTGATTTTTCTTTTGTTTTAAACTTTTTGAGGACATAACTCTAAACTCACTTTTTTGAGAACAGGAGAGCAAAAACAAAATTTAACTTTACGCGCTGTCTTTTATATATTATAAGATATTCTGTTTTTTTTTATTTTTCTTTAAATCGATAAAGGTAGTGTTATAAAAAATTTTATCGCTGATTAAATAAAGGTAATATTTTGGGTAAAGCCAAGACTCGGGAAGTGTAAGTAAAATTACAGTAACAAAAACTTTATTCTGAAAAAAGTGCCACTTAGAGACTATTTTAATTTAAAGCTTTGAATTATACTGGCTTATAATAATATTATTATATAAGTTCAACAGTCAACAGCGCAGCACTATACGTTTTTTAAAATAGAAATTGAAAACTGAAAAAGGCTTAGGATCCGGACTAAATAATGCGAATGCTTCAAGATAAAATACAAAAATCACTCTGTATACGCATTTTATATATAAGATCATATTATTGCCGAACACAAAGGGTATATATGTATATGTGTGTGTATTGCGCATTACACGTTTTCTTGGTGATTTCCCGAGAAATGCCGTGTGTCAGCATCCGTAAATGTCACACTGCACCCTTGTTTTATGTATGAACAACGGCGAAAAAAGTGTCAATATCAGATTTGTGCGCATTGCCTTTTTAAAGTATTTTTCTATAACGGGGAACCATTACGGTATAGTATATAAGTTTATTGCGAATATGATTTTTGCTTTGTTTTGAAACGAGATTTGTTTAAGCTTTTATAGATAATATACAGTAATATCATATTCATGTGGTTTTGCTCACATAATGAACTGACGGACTGTTATTTTACTGACGAAGATTGAGGATGACATTTTTAGGAGGCTATTATATTATATCTTTCGATAATATATTTTTCAATTTGTCTCCATTCAGACTGTATGCTATATATGTCTATATTTCAATCTTTCTATTTAATAATTTATTAATCGAATATAAAATAAATAAACTTAGTTTATATAAAGTAATAACTATATATAAACTACCTATAATTATTGATCTATTGTATTGATAACAATATAATGTCCCTACATATTTGCAAATGTTTTTTTCTTTAGTAACTTAAACAATAGGTGAAACATTCTAAAACCACTATACTATTTTAGGTAGGTGTACCTACTATTTTTTTTTGGCGGGAGGAGGGGGGGGAGAAGTTTCGGTAATTTTGTAGGAATCCAGGAAATCTTTTTTTCGGTATATTATATTATTTTGACAAATAAAAACTGCGATCAATTTAATCTGGTTTATAAAAGAATATACCAAATATAAATGTGATGACTGTTAGGTATACAGTATACTTATTTTTATAAGACTTATTCAGTGGCGTGACTAACTTTAAAAGTTGTGTGCAAAGATGAGCATTTTCGTCATTAATTCTGATGAATCCCGGACGAAAAGTCCAGAATGAAAAAAGTTGTACAAAAAGTCCGGATTCATTTTTTGATTGCCGGACAAAAAGTTCTAGTACATTTTTACTCTTCGGAGAAAAAGTACGAAAATACAAAATTGTCTATTAAATTTATAATGTATTCATGTCATATACACATTATATGCATATAATATTATATATAGTCAGTTCAATGATAATTAATATTTATTTAAAAAATGTATTTGTTGTACTTTTATTATATTATTGTATTTTTTTTTTAAATTTCGTTTCAATTTGGATTTTAAAACATTTAACTTTTTAAAAAAATATTATTATTGTATTGACATCGACAATCATTTTTTAGGGAAACGTATTATATATCAAATTATTATTGTATAGGCAAACGTAATGTATATCAAATTATTATTGTAAACTAGATTTTTTAAGACGTATAACTTTTTTTTTAAATATTATTTTTATATTATATTATTATTATTATTGTATAGCCAGACGTAATGTGAAAATTATAAGATGTTCAAAAGGTTTGCTAAGGTTTGAAAATTTAAAACAACAAGGTTTAGATTTTTATTACCGATTTTATTTTGTAAGATTGCTGTAGGTAAGTATAATAAAAATCCCAGAAAAGTAGTCATATGATTGTATGATTGGATTATCCCATTTTACATCTCACCCGGGTTTCCCCTATATATTGTATATTGTGACATTGACATTGTACTGACATCGCAGAAATAATAAGAAGTAATAAAATATAAAAAAAAATTATATATGAACTGACTATATTATATAATATTACATGCATATAATGTGTATATTACATGTATACATTATACATTTAATACACAATTTTGTATTTTCGGACTTTTTGTCAGACAGTAAAAATGTACTCGGACTTCTTGTCCGGCAATCAAAAATGAATCCGGACTTTTTGTACAACTTTTTTCATACCGGACTTTTTGAACCAAACTTTTTAACCGATTACCAATTCGGATACCGATTGACGGTGGCCATTACCCGACTATCAATTCTCCGTGCGATAACAGATTTAGGTGGTAACTATTTCTGGATTAGAGCGTGCGATCGACAGGCCGTGAAGTCAGGTGAAAAAGAACTTCATAATACTTAAGTACCTACCGCGTGTTTTGCTATTGTTTTACCAAAATGTTACTTAATTTTTTCAAATCAAAACATTATTTCACGTTTTACAGATAACAGCCCCATAGTTATTTTGTATTTTAAAATGTACATTTTAAATAGAATAAAAAAAAAATGTTATTATTTACCCTTTGCGTGTGTTTATTGTTAATCATATTAGACATATTATTTTATGTTGATCATTTTACAACCCTGTTGTTTCTACTGGGTGCAGTACAACTCTTGTGATTTCTGAAATCAAATAATAGAAATGCTAATGATTTTATAGTATAATACAATAAAATAAGTACCACTTAAAAATACTATGTTACGTACAGTTAAATTATAAAATATATAAATAACGATGACTGTTGGTATTAAAATTTATCAATAGTTTTCATATTTGTCCCAACAGATTTTAGAATTGAAAAACCTACCAATTCAATAATTAATACCTACTTATATACAAATACGAGTATACATTTTAAAACCTTATTTCAACAGCTATTTTTTTAAGTTATTTCAAATAAATTTAACATTACAATATTACACAATACAAACATGACACATATTATGTTACCTTTATATGTCATGAAATCAATTTTTCTTAAAAATTGTGAAAAAATTATTAACATGTAGGTATAACTCAATCTAATAAATTCTATGTATCTATCCATTCATATGTAGCGAATATAATTATTGTTGTAAGCTAAAAATCTTAGTTGTTGATGTTGTAGACTATATTATAGCATAATTAATAAACAATAATATATAATAGAATAATTTACCTAATAATTTCACAACAACAAAGTTGTACATGTAATATTGACAGGTTAGAACTAATTTAGTATAGTTAGTTGTTATATTGCAGTTGACAAATTAATCAGGAAACAGTTAGTGTTTAAAAAAACACTAAGTACCTACCTAACCCGTAGTTACGATAACATAACCTTCGGTATACTTTTGTCCATTTGCCTATATGCATAGGATATTGAAATATAGCACACAAATTACTGACTATTAAGTATTATAAGGTTATTTTTAGCGGAATAATTATTAAAGAAATTAAACATAGTTTTTTAATGTTCAACTTTTTTATGTCATGCTTTATAGTTTATGTATAATATAATCGTTGTCTAATAACGGTCTATTATTTATTTATTGACATTAATTAATTAGGCATTTGTTATATGCCAGTTGTTAACCTCACCAATTTGGCGGTAAAAATTTATAATCGCTCTGAAAACTCGGAATTTATAATCTATATTTATTTATATATAGAATCTAGATATCTTGCATCCAGATAAGTTTAGTAGAAGCTTTATCTTGTATACTTATCTTCTAAAATTTGTTATTTTAAAATACCGAAAAAAAAAAACTTTTAATTGACAGTTATTCACAGTAGTATTTTATACTGACGTTATATTTGATCTACAAAAAATATCGATGAAACAAATACAATGTATGACAACGGTCATCATTAATATAATCTCAATTAAATGATTTTATACTAAATTTTTATAGATTGTGATAATTATTATTTATTACAAATTACAATATTAAAGTGAATATTCTTTTTTAATTAAAAATAATAATACTCTATTTGATCACTATAATATCTGTAGATTAGATTGTATAACTGTCTATATATTATCAACTACTAAATGTTAAAATCTTAAGGTATTTACGTAGAAATTCACAATAACGATATGTTGCTATAGTTAGGATATAAAGACCCTAGATATAGTTATGTTTGATGGTAATTAATTTTATTAAAGTTTCAATATTCTCGAAAATATTTAGCAAACACAGTATAATGCCATTTATACTTGCATGCAATGTAAATATTAATGATTTGAATATTCAAAAGCTTACAAACTGAGCACCTTATCCAAGATTAGTGATTATACACTCACATTTAATTAAGTTTCAATTAAACAATATGTGTTCAAGCAACTCATGTAAATACAGAACTTTATACATTTTAAATTATAAATTTAATCAAGCAAACCGTAATTATTTTTATCATAACTCCAGCGTTCTTATACAATATAAAATACTAATTACCTATTTGCAATGTGTACAATTTTGTTATTTTATCTTATATAATATAATATATTATTTAATTTCTTACAATTGTGTTAAATAATACGCCTTTATTATTGTTAAATAATAAAGAATTAAACAATTGATTAGACTCCTATATTACACTAAGACGGTGTTATACCTCAGTGGTGAATTGGGCCAAATACTATTGCTACATATATTGTTGAATATTATTTTAGTAAGTATGTGTAATTTTTTATACATTATTATGTATTAGTTATTATTGCTTTAAACATATTCAAACTGTCTTCTGACTGAATAAATTTATTATTATTATTATTATTATTATTATTATTATTAGTTATCTCATAAAGAAACAAAATATAATCGGAGAACATCAAAAATTACAAAAATTAGTCTTACTTTTTCAGGTTCACAATGTATTTTAACTGTATTTTAATTATAGAAAACATTTTTTATACCTACGTAGGCATTCATAAAGTATATTATATATGTTTAATAGTTTTCTGGATATAGTAGAAAATAGAAATACATAAATACAAAAATAGATATACCTATATTTTGAAATTATTTAATATATAATATTACTTACAAAATATGAGTGTTTACTAATATTAAAAAAAAAAATTTTCCAACATATTTACAAATTAAATTTTACTAATATAGTAAAGTATTTACCTACTCTACATCATATAATATCATAGTATAATAATATACTGATCAGGTTAGTATAGTCACTAGTAAGAACGTTATAGATTAGATATAATGTGCACGACGGTAGTACAGAACTACAAAATTACTTACTAGCATCACTTCAAAAGCTTAAAGTTAATATTATATCTTCAGACAAAATGGATTTAGAATTAATCGGAATTCTTTGTTCGTACTAACGTTTATTTTTGTTTTGTTTGATGCTTAATTCAATTTCACGCAGTTCTCTCTAAGACGCGTGTAATGCTATTTCTCTCTATAAATTATTTAAAAGGACGTTATAACCACATGTATTTCTCCGTCTTTCTAACGTCTTTCTAATATTTCAAATAATTGTACGTTTACTGTTTAGATCCATCCGTTATTGGTACTCTGAAAATTTTTACTAATACCTAGTACTACCTACTATCAAATTTAAAGGTTATAATATTATCTAGGGCACCTCGTATATATTTTTTGATATTTTAACTTTGAGGTAAGTTATAAGCATTTTCAATGTAAAAAAATATTCAATTTTTTTAATTGCTCATAAATTGCTTAGAAATTAATTTGATAGTTGGTCAATTTACACAAATTTTAAAAATAACAGAAAAAACTTTGTTATTCTTAACACCCAGCTGTTCTATGTTATGCATTAGTAAGACGGAGAAAACATAATATGCAAGATAACGTCTTGAGTCATCTCAAGCTTTATACATTTTCCACAAATAACGTTACAACATTTATTGTTTTAAAAAATAATTTAGACTTCAACAGGTCGCAAGGGCCCTTTCCCGGGAAAAATGTTTTCAAAACGGTTGATTATATTATTGTATAATTTATAATTTATTGTACCTATGTTATGTTGCAAGGGCTCTTGCATCTTATAAGAAAATCTACTAACAATATAGTACTTTTTATATGCACTAAAAACACATGAAATATATTCTTAAAAATATGAGTTAATGTATAAAAAATGGCCAAATATGCTCGTAGAAACCATATTTCTTCTTAATCATAGTCTTTATAATCATACAACAATATTTTTTTAATATTTATTATTGTAGGTAAAAAAATATGCATGGGAAATAATAATTAGATAGGTATAGACATTTAATTTATCTTTTTTGCTTCATCTACTAGAATACAATAAATATTAAATATTAATTTTTATTTTGTCGTAATTATAAGGATTTTTTACTTAAGTTATAAAATATTATGCTTTATAGCCTATAAAAACCAAAAATGACCTTAACATCTTTAAATATACACTTACAACTGTAAAATGTTGAATTATGCACAAATGAATTCAAATGAATTTATATTTTTAATCACGTCTTCGTGAAACACATTTTATGCATACTTGGCATATACAATCGACCACTAAAAATATGCAAATACATACAAATCCGAGCCCTCATGAATGCATATAATACAGTATATACATATAAACTTATGGCCAAGAGTTAAACTATTTAATAATATAGACGATTGGCGTTGATGTACTCGGTGTACTGGAATACAGAAGCCGAATAGCGTGTGCATGAGCGGGATTCACGACATTACTATTATCGTCAATGTATACATATATATTCGGCATATCGAACTTGTCAACTTAAAAATCAGTGATAAAAAAAATTTAAAAAGTTATCTCGAATGCGTAAAACCATGCCGATAGTTTATAAAAGACGTTGATTAATTATCGTATTATAATAATAAATAATAAAATACACACACAGTATCATTATGATGATTTTAGACAAAGTTATGAAAACGAAAAAACGTTATAAATGATATAATATTGACTACCCGCATAGACATAATAATTAATATTCTATTATAATATGTATATGTTGACCACCTATTACCATTGATTATACATAGTGTATAATTTATACATTACATACATTATTAATTATTATACATATTATCTATAATCAATGCTATTACTTAGTTAATCACAGTAAATACTTCCGTACGTAATGTAGAATATGTATCATATTATTATGTATAGGTACTTGAAATACAAATGTAAAAGTTTCGAGAGGTTAAAGAAGAAATGTTGTTTATCATATTTTCAAAAGCTGTATTATTTTACCTAGACACAAAATAATACAATACAATATGTTAAAAAAAAAAATCACGTTTAAGGGACCATTAGCTTATTATTGATTGGTTAATTGTTTATGCAACCCGGAACTAATATATATTATAATTACCTATATAGGTAGGTGCCTACTGCCTACGCGTGAAATAAAACTGTAGAATACTGCAGACGGAAGACAGATGTAATTATTACAATAATTGTCTTGTCCGCGCAATATCCGTCTTGGAATCTTTACGCCGTGCGTAATATTGCGTGTTAGTGTGCGTGCGGCGCATGTACCGTCATCGTCGGACAAGGTCACACAGGAAGGGATCGATAATCGCCGCCGCCGCCGCCGCCAAGGGTTGCGCGCGCACCGTTCAGCCTCGAAACCGGCCGCGGACGCTGAGACATCCTCCCCCTCAGCGGGGTGACCCAGTGATCCGGTTCCGGGGCGCTCGACCGACCCTTGACGACCCCGTTTCTGCCGACGACATTGTGACCTATTTTGTCGGCGACCTCCCCGCCACCCACCGTGGCGGCGGCCTATTTTTCGACGGCTGTGTGCCGAATAACCCGTGCTTGTATACATGTACCAAATGTAGAGCGTAGGCCGGCCAACTGGTACGTTTGCTCGACGAGGCTGCAGCTGCAGGTCACCGGGGCGGTAGGCTGCAGCTCATGTAGGTAACAGTGTTATTATATCAAATTGCTATGTACGCGCAGCGTCTATAAAATATTATTACCAACCAGGTTCGACCCACACTAAATTCCGGTCACCTATGTACGAATATATGTATATATACAATTGGAATACGCTTGTGGTACATACATTAATATCCGATAAATAATGTTATGTACATATTATTATCACGTAGTGATCCACTTAACCCTGTGGGGTTAAAATTCTGCGAAGGTTATAGCTAGCCCAAATACTAAAAATTACCCGTAGGATTCCACCCTCTCACCCAACCTGATATATTTTTAGATTCTAAGCGGATCGAATAGATTGTATATTGTTTTTACAACGTTGTTTTTTTATATTAATATAATCCAAGCATAAAAATGGTCTAGAATTCTAGCAGAATTCCATAGATCCTGTACTTTTATCTAACCGGCTTTTATATAATATTAATTTCTAATACAAATGTATTTACCTGCAACAGGAGGATAACAAAAAAAAAACTATTTCATAGTCAACCATTTTGAGGAGGGGCCAAATCTTTGTATCTTTGTCAGGCGTAGCTAAATCCTCCTAGCCCCCAGACTTGGGTAAAATACTTTTTAAAAGTATTTCAAATACATATTCTGTATACTTTATGATAATAATATTCCTAAGTATTTAGGTATATTTTCATACTTCACAAAAAGTATTCCAAATATTTTTCGAATACTTTTTTTTAGTAGATTTAGATTTCAATAGTAAAAATATTGCTTTTTCAACTCTGTATTTATAAATTAACATTATTATAATCTCGATAATACACACCTATCTGAATCTGGCTATCTATAATCTGTTAGTTTTAAGTTATATTCAAATTAATATTGGACGTTAAAAAAGTATTCTGAAAACTGTACTAGTGTAGGTACTCAGAATACTTGTAAAAAGTATTCAAAATACCGTACTGAATACTTTCAAAAAAAGGTATTTAATAAGTATTCAGAATACTACCCAAATCTGTTAGCCTCTCTTAAGCTGTAAGTAGATTTTTTTATACATCAACGGGTTTTTACACATTTATAGTACATTTACCTTAAAGGAAGTTTGACGAATGTATTGGTATATAGTATATACTAATAGATTTCTGCTAAATATGGTGTCACTGTATTATTAACTTTATTCGCGATTTTTAATTGATAAACTGTATGATTTTGACTTGATGAGTTTTATTTTTTTTTATATAAATATTTACATCTTTTGATGTGAGCAGGGACACAATTACACAGTAGGTATAGATTATATTAAGTGAATATAAATTATATTGTATTATATTACACATGCAGTGTTTGCATTTTTAAAGTACAGTAAGGTATAACATAAACGTTAACGTACTCGGAGACTTATAATAATATGTACCGTGTTGTATAAACGTTAATTTAACGGATCCTTAAACATAAGGAAGTCAACCGCGATATTATTCGTCCATTTTGTGTTTATGAACCGTTAAAATGTATCACGTCATAGTCTTTGTGCAACCCTGCAGGGTTAATATGGATTAAATGTAATATAGAAAAACTATATGAGTACGTTTTAATATTTTTAATAGGGTTTCACACGTTCTTCCTCAATTCGGGCTCAAATTGTCGGCTATAACGTTATCGTATATTATAAGTATATACGTCATTTCGACAATACCTATGCGTTGCACGGTTTTTATACATAATATTAAGATATGTCGTGATATTGCGTTTATAGAGAAGATTTCAGTTTTTACACGTTTAATAATTTTATTATACCTACCTATGTATATTTCGTAAATAATGTCGTTATAATATATACAATATGTCAATATACGTTATAAGTGCTATTTTATTATGCCCCCCCCTACCATCCCAAAGACTTCCGAACGTATTATTTACGTATACCCACCTGTATAATATACTTCCTAACTCATATATAAATGATACTCATTACACTATAGGGTATCGACATAATATACTGTATTACTGGCTATACAGCTGTGTCAATTTAATGAAACATACTATCATGGAACACGATAAAGTAACCGCTTCTGAATGCGACTTCGTCGTGTTATTGGCATACCACACGAGTAGGTTTAAGAAAACGAGAAATGTCATGTTTATTGTGAATCGAATTTAAACAATATCGTTAAAATTGGTATTACATCACTGCAGCTTACATAAAAGCTACTTAACATTTCATCATTTATCGTTTTGATAGTACAAATATTACGATTTAAATATTCCATCAAAGAGTTGAGAACTCTAAAGATTTAAAAACGTTTTTAACCTTACTATATTAAACTAAAAAGTATAACATGCACGCCTAGACTATCAAGTCTCTCCGGCCTAAGCAGCAATAATCGATACGTTGCAGCGCATAATATAAATACCAACTTACTACAAACGCTATACATCAAAACGCTTTTAGTATATCTAGTCTAACTCTATATAGTATATATTGTTCGTTGTTTTATAAATGTATGTTATTATATTAAATAAAACAAATATTTATATGATGTAAAATTTTAAAACTTATTACGAGTATTATCTATTATACTGAACGATACCTAACCTCATGTATAGGTAGGTACTGCTGAATCGAAAAAATTTATCAAAAGCAAAATTGGGTTAAAGCCATTTTCAACTTCAAACTTTTTCATAATTCTTCTGTAGTTTTTCTTAACGTCCAGGAAAACAAACAAGAAAAGTATGGCCCCATGAAACTTTTGGAAGCACACCCTATAGTAAAAAAAAATGATAACACACCAAACTGAAAAAAGGTTCCATTGTACGTAGGTACTACGTATAATACAAAGGTAATATTATAACTCACAAGGAATAGATATTACCTAGGTAATCTATCCCATATACTTTGTTCAGATTATATAATTATAAAAGTGATCTTTAACCCGACTTAGGATTAAATATTAAAAATTTACTTTACTTATATTACTAAAATGTATAAATTAAATTTACTTTAACTTTTTGGTATTAATAAGTAAATAATAGTTAAGTGTTAATTGTGTTGATAATTTATTTTAACCCTCTTATAGTACCTATATTGTATGTTGTTTATTGGTTTTCATATATTTTTGAATCATTTATTTTACATTCTAATCGGAGCGAGTCAGTGAGGAATGTATTGGTATTACAATAAAGCTGTGTGTGTGTTATTCTTATCTATCGTTACGTTTAGTTTTTTAAGCAAAAAATTGGCGTCGATCTATATACAACATTGCACGGGATGATTCTAACAGTAAATTATATATAATTTTACTAACCTTACCTAATCTATGCCAGACTAAACAACAGTGAACAGATGCGAGTTCTCCAGATCTTATAACATAATTGCATTAAATAAGTTGTGATAAAATATTTGAATTATTCATATTTACAGAAATAAAAGTTGTCAATAATAACGTATTACTTATATCAAAATAATTTCTTAACTTCTGTGCAATGTAAGACTACTCACAGTCATCATAGAAAAAAAAGCCTCTGGGTGATTTGTCCAAGTTGGTTACATTTTGTTACGAAATTGTATTTAATTGATCATCTACCAAAGATGGAAACATGTTTGTCCGTTTCACTTATTGTGTATTAAAATTTCTCCCGGTATATTACATAGGACGGGCAAATCACGTTTGGTCCAGTTGGAAAAAAGTCATAACCGACTAGTTTTAATATATTTTTTTTTTATAGGTAGTTACTTCCTAATAAAATAATAGTTATAAAATACAATAAACTGTTAATCGGAAATTTTCTGTCGGATGGTATTGTACTATTGTGAAACTTACGTCGGCGACTCGCTTCCGTTCGATTCTCAATCACATCGTTTTCGCGTCCTCGAGTGCGACGAAATTCCGGTCGAGAATCTCGACCTATAACCACAACCTTTTTCACGTTACCATTTGCTAGTGCGTATTAATAACATATTATTTTAAACAGACGATAGGTATAGTGTTGGGCAGTAGGTAGCGAAACGAGTCTTGCAGGTCACCTCCGGCCCGACGACAAGCGTGCGACGTGCCGCTCGCTTCCCGCGAGGATTACGGGGCGCGACGAGGTTGGATGCATAAAGTCACCTACTGTCCTACTCACATAATATTATTATATTATTCTATCGTTCGCACAAATTTCTCGTAGAACTATAAAGTTTCATATGCAACCATCACAACGCAGTCGACAAATGTATATAGTTATTATAGAAATAAGAACTTATTTTATTTTCGAGTTATATTATATTATTATTATTAGTTGTAGCGAGGGGTAGGTCGAGGAAATCCCAACGAAAAATGTTGGTAAAAACAATCGCGGAACGCACTAACGCGATGTTTGACGATTTTTAGTACGACGCTATAAAAGATAGAATATAATATGATTATATAGACGCCAATTATTAGTATATTATCGTGCATCATCGTCGGTTCTTTTATAAGCCGGTGAGGCATATGGAAGTATATATTTCGGTCTAATGATAGTAACTGTAATGCTTATTAATCCGTTGTTACGCTGTGTCATTATTGGTTCGAGGCGCAGCCGATCCGAACGTTGTCAGTATTCTGCCATTCAGATGGACATAAAAATATAATGTCTAGGCAGGACACGTCTGCTGTTACAAATGTTGCGAAAGTCCGTCACACAAACACTCGCGCCCTGAACAACCCCGCACATCGCACCGCGTCTCAGCTGCGCCATAAATTAATATATAATTTATCAATGATATTAAGGAAAGATTATTTTTGTTTATAAAAATATGATCCATGTTTATAATATTATACACCTGCCAGCTATCCATTAGTCATTAGTTTTTATCCAACAAAAAAATAATATAAGTAATATATTATATTATTTCTAGTGGCGTATTTAGGCCGGGGCCACCGTGACGGCCCGGGGCCCCCAAGTAAAGTCCAATTTGGGGGGGGGGGGCACAGGACCTGTACCATTATATAAAAATGTGATATGATAAAATTAATATCATAAAATGATCATTCAGCATCAGGGTTTTCCGATAAAATCTCAATTGAAATTTAAAAATTTTTTTCCATCATCCAAAAGTTATATTTTTATTTTGCGTTAAGTGGAAAACGTTGGAAAATTTAAACTGACATTTTGCCGGTTGGTGAAGTTACACTTAAAAAGGTTTGCTCTACCAGGTGGTCATCACGACATCAAGCTATTTCTCCAATTCGATATGAATTTCTAAATATTTTAAAAACTCTTACAAAAATAATATTATTATCTGAAAATAAAGGAGACATTTTAGAAGCTGAACAAATTTTAAAAAGTCTTGAAAATTTTAACTTTGTATTAACGTAAGTAATTGTAAGTGCTATACTAAGAATAGTAGATGGTGTTTAACAATTTTTACAAAAAGTATTACCAAGATATTTCTCCAGATTTTGTTCATCAGATACTATCTTTTCGATCATATTTTAAAGATATAATATCCATAAAGTTAAAGACAACAAAAAAAATTGCGGAAATTTTATTTATTGAACATTCTCCTCTTACAACAACATACCCTGATTTATGCACTGCTTTTATTTTATACTTGACGTTACCTAAAACTGTTGCGGCGGCAGAGCGATCGTTCTAAAATCTAAAAATAATAAAAAATTATTTACTAAGTACGACGTCAGAGGAACGGCTGAGTGGTTTGTCAATTATTTCTATCAAAAATAATCGGGCACAGCAATTAAATTTGGATGAAATCATTGACAAGTTTGCTCAAGTGATGGCTAGGAAAGTTAATTTTTAATTACTTTATATAATATAATACTTAATATTTTAATGTCATATTGTTTTTATAAATTAATACATTTTTAAGCAGTAAAATAATACAGGTACCTTTAAATGCATTTTTTTTACCTCATAATTTTTACATTAAATAGGGCCACCAAGTTTCATGCTACGCCACTGATTATTTCCAACTAAACATTTTCAAAATATTACTTACGCCTATTCTCCAAGCATAAAACTATCCATGGATATTAAGATATAATATATAATAAAAGTATCGTTTGAAATAACATTACAATATTATTCGTTATTGTAACGTGCGGGGCTATATTGTCGAGTAGTAATATTTTGTTTGGTTATGGGTCTATAAAATTGATCTAAATGGGTTGTATTTTCTTTTATCGGTCCATATAAGACCAAGGCACTGGGCTACTGCTCATTTAAGAAATTAGGGACATTAGGCAATTAAAATTAAAATAAATACATTTTATATCAATACATAAATATTTTGTAACAATAAAAAAAAATATTTTTACAAAAGTATACCTAGTATACTTAGATCCAAGGCTGGGTAAGTTAACGATTTTTTTTTAACTCGTTAAGTTAAGTTATTTTAAAATAATTAAGTTAAGTTAAGTTAAAAGTTACTCGTATTTTTTTTCGTTAACTCGTTAAGTTAAAAGTTAAATTTAAAAAAAAAGTAACTTAACTTAGTGTTAAGTTAAAATTTGCTAATTTGCAAAAATAAAAATTCCAGACACATAATATGGTTTGTTAGATAGTTTTTCTGGTATATTTCTACTTTACGGGACACCTTTTTTTTTGCATTTTTCTGATACTTATGTAGTTAAGTACGCTGAAGACGATGGTGAAGTCAGAATTTGGGGCTCAGACTTAGTTTCAAAGTTATGACACTTCAAAGTTAGTATATAATACGTTTAATAACTTATAAATGTCGCGTCTCCAAGCGGGCCCAGTTGTGGCCCAGTGGTGGTTTACACAGCAAATGGGGGGATATTTTCGATTTTAATGTCCGAGCGAGCGTAGCGAGAAATCAAGCATTATAGGTATTTAAGGGTTATTATACAAAGTTAAGACTTCATTAGCTATAAATTCGAGAATAACTTCGTGCGCCAAATTCTGATTTCACCAACATTTTTTTTACCCAAAAAATGACTAAGTCCCCCAAAACAAACCCAAAAAAAGGGGTGTTCCGTAAAGGAGAAAAGTTCCGTTTTTCTTTACGTCCAAGAAAATTACTGGGGAAATTTAAAATGATACATCAAAGTAAAAACACATTTAAAAATTTGCATTATTCTTCGGACGAAAATTAACTTAATTTAGATATTTTTGAAATAAAATTAACTTGAAGTTAACACGTTAATCTTGAAAAAAAAGTTACTTATTAAGTTAAAAGTTAATTTGAAAAAAAAAGTAACGAGTTAATTAACTTAATTAAAATTAACTTAACGTTATAACTTAATTTTAATTTTTAACTCGTTAATGCCCAGCCTTGCTTAGATCTATACCGTATTGCAATCAAGTGTGTGTATAACAAGTGTATTTTACTCACTTTTTAACTATACACTATTTAGTTTATCAAAGTAAAAACCATTAATATTATAGGTTCTAGTGTTATCTAATTTATCATTTTTGTTCATTGGTTTTTACCGATGCCTGTAATTTTAGTGGCCCGCGAACAATTTCCAGATTCCTAATGTACCTTCAAAAATATTAATTGGTGACCCCTGGTATATACTTAACACACAATGGTGCTTTTATTTATTCGAATAAAGGATCCTAATTTTTTTTATGTAACTAGTTGAATATTATTATAGCCCATAGAATAATTTGACTTTCTGAGGTGAAACTATTTTTATGAATTCAATTAAAATATAATTATTTACCTATTAAATTTAATCTTTACGAGTTACTTATAAATTATATGTATTTAAAATTTTAATTCTATTCATTTCACGATGTACACCCCTCTCCCCCCGGCCCCCATCGTTACGTTACGTTATTATAAAAGTATATTATTACTTATTACACACCGAATTAATAAAAATAGTCAAAAAAATCAACTTTGAGTTACTTTAATATGGAAATGTTTTAAATAACTTTATAATTCAGTTTTACGTGGTTTAAACAATAATATAAAAAGTACCTAAGTACGGTAGGTAAATTCTGATTTCACAAAAATGCTGAGCATATCAATGCTAACATTCCCAAAAATTTTAATGTTTGGTATTGTAAACTCGAAAACACAATTTTTCGAAAAATTTAGCATTTTGAATTTTTTTCGACCATAGACCATAACTTCCAAATAAAATTTGGGTGATTTTTGTATAAAGTATCATCAAATAAAACATGCAAAGACGCACATTTTTAAAAAAAAATTCAAAAAATCGCTTGGTAGTTAAACTGCATTTATGCCAAGATATACTAAGGGATATCCGAATATCTTAGTTCATGATGCCACCTGAAATCGCAGGGGATGCAGGTGCTCGTTACTATAGTATACTTATTCAACATATGTTAGTGGTAACCTACCTATTGACTACTTATTTAAAGTTAATATTGCAAGTACCTAAGTCAGTGACACACCCCGGATCCCCCCTTGGCTAACGTCATAGTATATATTTTTTATATTTTAAATATTAGGTACTTGACATTGTCATCAGAACTTGTTGATATCTTATATATTCAATAATTGTGTTTATTAAGCTATAAAATAAATGTATTTACTCAATAGAAAGGAACAGAAAAACAGAGTTCATAAATTTTTTTTAGACCCCCATCCCCTTGAATAAATCCTGGTTGTGCCACTGACCTAAGTAGTATACCTAACTTATCTGGGTATCAATATTTTCTATATCAATAAAAAGTATTGTTATTCGATTTGAGGATGATTAAAATTGAATTAAATTAAGTATATATTATATGTATTTGTTAGGTACTATTTAATTTATTATATAATAAATTATAATAAGCATAAAACTATAATAACACCGTTATTTGATAACTATGTAATAAATATAATTGTTTAACTCAATAAAAGTTAGCATATTTCAAAAGTCGATTCACACATATTATTATTCTTTAATTATTAAAATATTTTTAATAACTAAATTATTGATTTCCACCCACGTAGATTTCCACCTATCCAGGCATCAGCAGTATGCCCGTACTATATATTATGATTTTATGATATTCAAGTAGGTAAAGTGTAATAATTAATACTCAACATTATAATATGAAATGAAAAAATTAAAAGTTAAGAAAATGAATGGATAACATTTTGACAACAACTTCCCACGCAACCGTGGTGGAAGTTCAATTATTACTTTTCGATATAATTTATAACATAATATTTCAAACACATACATAGCAAACTATACTATGTTAGCGATAACGCCCGCCGAATCGCGCCAACGCCATCATTAAAAATTCTATCGAAAATTCAATTGTGATATTGGTATTTGGTACATCAATACTATGAGGTTAAGCTGATCCACACGTGTCCACAAAAAATATTAATTTAAAATGCATTATTTTATTCCGTTAGTTTTTTTTAATTAAATTAAAATAGTAAAAGTTTAATTCAAATAAAAAAAACCTAGGTACTTGTAAACTTATATATTTCTATCTATGTATCTACATATTTTAGATTAAATTCATTTATATAAGTGTTGGAACAGGTGTTTGATGACCGATGTTGTAGGTGGCGGGACACAGGGCCGGGCGGATGTGTTGCAAAATTACATTTCAAGTTTAAATTTACAACATAACAGTATAATATTATTGAGACTTCAGGCTATACTGGATTTCAGTGTAGCTGATATACTGGCTATTATACCAGTAGAGCTCATAATGATAAAATAAGGGTGGTTTAGTGAGTAAAAAATATATGAGCAGTCCACGACAAGGTATAAAGGCTCACACCGCTCCTGCAGATTTGATCATGTACCTATTAATTATATTAATCGTTGCATTTTTATTCCATTGCTGTTTAATACCCAAATACTGGAGATTGATGACTTACTAGAACATGGTAGACTGGTGCGCGTGTTTCTAATTTACTAGCAGAAGAATCATGACCACACTACAAACGTCACAATAATAATATATAACGACAATTATTAATAATATATTTTGAAAAATATAAAAATCATAATAAATAACCTATGTACATTTATTCTAAATAGCTATAGATGTCTATGATATTGTTGATACAATTGTGTGTATTAATAAAAATTACAAAATATCCAACAATATGCACAATTTTCCACAACTGCACAACAACTTTTAAAATAAGCAGTAGATTTATGCATTAAAAAAAAATGAATGACCATTGATATAACAAACAAGCAAAACAAGTAAAATTAAATGATATATTTAAAACCCTTATAACCGTGCATACACTGTAGGCAAGGGCGTCCACAGGGAGAGAGAGTAGTAAAAGTTTCTCCCCTTGGCTTAATCTCAGTAAATTATCATAATTATTACTGATGATTTTAATGTCCTAAAAATACTTAAAATTTAAAATTGTCATAAAATGCAAAATAAAAACTTCTTATTCTATTTGTGTATTTTATAAAACGAGTATCACTCGGAAAATAATGCAAAGTGCATCGTAATCCCAATCCCAATTATTACCTATGTAATATAAAATTTAAAACAAAAACTTTTTTATTACACTCGATTATGAACGTCAGAAGTTCAGAACTAAGAATGTTGCTTTTATGATATGTAGTGTGGTGGGGCCAAGTGCAATACTGCAGTATCAACAAATGTCAATTTTTTGATAAAAGTGTAGACATAGATGGCATATAATAGTTTCAACTTTTCAAGTTTGTGGTATCAATGACTGAATAAGCTAGAAACATTAAATTTTATAAATTACCTAAAATTATCAAATTAATACTAACATTTTATTTATTAAAAAAAAATGCATTTGCTAATTTAAAACTACAAAACGATTAATTAAAATTAATGCTGTACGATTAAGTTTTAACTAACTTTTTACGTATAATTCATAAATAATTTTTACATTTTCTACTTATATAAAATAAAATACATCACAAACAATACTTTATCACTAATAGGATAGTGAAACAAGAATTTTAAATAGGGAAAATATTCTGCCCTCCCCATGACAAATTTCTGCGGATGCCCTTGTCTGTGGGTACTATGAATATGAAAATGCATATAACTCCGGTCTCTAAAAATAATTAGTTCGAGTCAAGTCTAATTATTCAAAGACAATAAAAAATATTTCAAACTGAGTATAGGTACCTATTTAATATTGCAATTATAATAAACTATCTTTTATCAGTGTCTAAATACGACCCTATACACATATAATTAAACAGATATTATTTCAAGATGTTGAGACTATAGAATTAGAAATCTCAAATTCGTATTACGCATTTTCAAATATTATTTATGATTGTAGATTGATATTACATTGAAAGTTTATGAAATACTAATCAACCTATAATCGAAAACAGGGTATACTGTTTTATATTAAATTTGCCATATTACTCAGTATCCCATTCATATATTTTTGAATTTTATTTGCGTGACGTGAAACTAGACTATTGGATTATTAATCTACCACAGACAGAATTCTAAAATATGTATAGGTTACTAAGTAATGTAGATAACTGAATTATAGAGTGAACCCAGTTTTCGCGGACACACAGCGGTATAAGAACGCGTATAGGTACTATAGGCTACACATTATACCTACTTACATGTTTATCAACTGTTTAAAATTTTAAAATAAGAACATACCCTCCATATCGGTCGATTTTTTATGTTTATATAAAGTATAATATTAGTGTGTATGCACAGTTTGGTTAGGGCGTTAGGGTTGTTATTATTATTTATTATAGAGAGATTATAATAATAATAATGCATTTTTATTATTGTTATTATTTATAATTGCATAGTATTATAATAATTAACATAAACACATAATTATTATAGAGTTACAAATTACAACAATAAGAGCGAGAGAGAGAGACAGACATTGGATAATTTTTTTTTAAACAGTTTTTTTAGAGAAGGCGAGTTTGATTATCTACATATTTTATTAAAATATTATTCTATAGTTCTGGCGGGTAAGCACAAAATGTGATTTTTTATTCCGAGATAATATACCTACCGTATTGCAACTAATTTTAAGTAGTAAATTAACATAATATGTTTATTATTTACCACGGTTGTAGATATATCTTAAACCGTGTTATTTACTATACATTTTGTGAATATATGAATCATATAATAATATAATTGTAGAGCCCAGATAAAGAATATTTTAGAACCGTTTTCTAAGACAGACGCATATGGATAGTTATTGTTATTTGTTCTACAAGTAGTTTATATTCTATAGATAACATATACGTTTTAATGTTAATTTTTAGATATAGTGTAAGTTAGTAGTTTTTTCAGAGCATATTTTAAAATGAAGCAATTTTTTTCGTACCTATGTATATCATCATGCTATTAAGTTAGGAATTTAAATTCCATTAATTTTAAAATGCCACTATAGTAAGGTTGTTAGATATTTAAGTTTTGATTAATTTTTCTAACTATCGTAATATAATGCGAAAAATTACACCAAGTTTTGTGTTTAGATTTCAAATATTTTTAAGATTTTAATAAAGTTATTTGATGTTTTTAATTCTGAACGAAAAAAAAATTTTGAACAAAAAGTCTGTGGGTGAATTATTTTAATTTTTGGAAATACAATACTTACAGGTGCACAACATATTGGATATATTATCTAAAAACTATAGAATTTTTCTCACTATATCATTGTTATAATCTTATATAATATGTATAATAATATGTATAATCTTTATGGCTATATATATGTAATATCATTAAAATTATAAGCTCGTGTAATAATTTTAAAGTTTTGATATTTGAGGAATACAAAAGGTCAAAACACACTTTTAACACTCACGCACTGGATAACTAATGGTAAAGATTATCATATATCATTCAACTATTCAAGTCGTGGGAACCGTAACGCGTGTTCAAAAAACGTATAGGTAAACATATTGTAGTATAGGTATATGTTGTGCATTTTCACCCTATTCGCATTTCGCAATCATTGTATGGGTATCATTTCAAGTAGGTACCTACGTTTATATTTTTGTCCGTGTGTATTTTGAAAATTTTTGATCTTGTGAAACTCCCCCAAAAAAATGATAATATTCATGATGTAAAATGCTGTTCAGGAAAAAAAAATTCATGATTAATGTCAGTTGTCACCGTTAAATGTTAAATTATTTATAACATACTACTATAATATTATGTAGGTACATTTCACATTCATGCCAACGAGTTTAATTTATGAACGGCGGGTCGACGAGAAGAGGAAAAAATATCAAACTACATACATCAACAATTCGAAATTGTGTCAAAAATACAAAAAAACCAGAAACGCACATTTTTTTGCAAACAAAAGTTCTCTATAGATGAATTTGTTATACATTTCCTTCACGATCTATACAGTATAGCTAAACAACAGCTATAAAAAAATTGTCGTCGGTTCGCACCGTGTAATCATTCGTTTTTGTTCGTATAAGGCGATTAAGGGGCAACACCAATTTTTCTGCAATTTCACTGTTAGTAATTTGCCGCGGCTTTGGCGGTTAAAATAAAACAAATCGTGTGCCACACGTTTGGCGTTCGAATTTCGAAACTTAATTGACGGTATAATATGGTACAATATTATGATAACGCATATTTATAATCGTCGTACAACTTAGCAATAAGATGTACTCATATAATACCTCCGCGGTTCATGCCTATATAATATTTATTATATATGTGTACATATATATAACGAATATGATAGTCCTCATCCGACAGAAACCTGACACGTACCTACCTATATAATTTTGTTATTATCGACAGCACTGCGCAGTCAATCACTGCAATATTACATTATACTATTTTATACGCGTTGCAGCTCATCGGCGTTGTCAGAATTCGGATACGTTTACATGTTTGATATTATTATTGCGTTAAATTACGAACACAATAAAATTATTATTATTAGCTAGGTAGGTAAGTTTATATAGCTACATAATACGTGTTTTCTACAATATTGAATTATAATTATTTAGGGGGGTGGAAATTGTCGAACTGCACTTACTTACCTAAATGTTCGAATTGCACTAGGTCCGATCATTACACAGATAATATTATAAATATTACTTATAGTAGAAAATTGCATGATTATATATTTAGTATTGCAATGACGTTATTACACAACGTGATTAATTTAGAAATAAACGTAAATACATATTTTTGTATTATTATTGTCCTAACCTATGTAGTATTTAAAAGCTACCCATACGTTGGTTCTCTCCGTCATACACGCGCACGACATAGCAAATTGTCGTTAACTAGTTTCAATACTGTGCTGTTAGATTTGATACCAGAGTGATTTGATCTATTATACAACTTTTAGGTAAGAAGTAAGAATATTATCTGTGCTTAAGCGTTGCCGATTTTTTGAAATTTTCATTTTCAAGCAAGATATAAGTTTGTGAAATATCAAAAAATAAAAATGCTCATAGGTATCTAATATGAAAATTTAAATATCGAATAAAAGCCATCGCTTAAGCACAGGTAATGTTATTATCTAAAAAATTGATATTATGTCAAATCGCTCAAATATCAAAACTAACAGCACACTATTGAAATTAGTAAACGAAAATTTGCTATGTCGTACGTGTGTAAGACGGAGACAACAAATGCATGGGTAGCATCCCCTTAAGTTGTATATTTTCATTGGTTTTGAAAAATGTAACTCATTTTCTACATAACTGTTTATTCATTTTGAAAAAAATAACATATTTTTATAATATTATTTTTAAATTGTAGCTATCAATTGTAGATTGTAATCAATCATAGCTAAAGAGTAGTTTATTAGGTTTTTAAAAGTTTAAAATGTTTCTAAAAAAAGCCTAGAGTACCACTCAAACATAAACTTTATTTCGTCCCAAGTTCATTCGACAATAATAAGTGCGTTTTGACTTTACCCTTCTAGGACAAGGGTGCCCGCAGAAATATAAACAAGGGGAGGGGTCAACGTCAAAAGTTTCTAACAATACAGCACATATTCTTTTTTTTTTTTTAGAAGCGATAAAACAATTGGTATTAACTAAAAGAATGGTGGGTGGGCATGGCCCTTCTCGGCACCCCCCTGCGGGCGCCCCATGTTCTAGGGTACGTGTTTAAATCGTGTGATGATATTTAATTGTTGTCCAACGACGAATCGCGTCCATCAGTATTATATTATTATCACACAGCAGTGCGCGCGGATAACATCTGTATTAAAATAATAATACTATAATTATATAGGCAGTGGTCGCCGTGGCGCCGGAGTAGGGCCACACGCGGTCGGTTGAAACGCGCCCAGACAGCGGCGAACCAGTTTCAATACGGCCGGTCTTCGGTCCGGTGCAGTTGGCGCGCGCGCAGTTTCGGTGCGAGTGCAATTTATAATATTATTCGTGCGCGGTCGTAATATTAATTCAACGTCCTACGCCGTGCGCGCGTACTGTTTTCGCGGTGATACGCCGTTTTTACACGTTTTCTCGGGGTTTTCATCTCTTCGACGTTGTTCGCGTGTCAATTTTGAACGACATGATCGAGAACACAGCTCGGCGTGATCTCACGTTCGATTTTTAAATGTTTCTAAGAGAACATGGTGAGTGTGATATATTTCGACCGTATAATATTATATTATTGCATACAATGCGTTTTAAGCTTTTGCCACAATTCACACGACCAACCTTTATACATATTTATATTATAATATACATTTTATTGTACCACCTACCCACCTGCCTATACTTATCCACGTCCTATGGCGGAATATAATAACACGGAACTTGGAAATTTGCCAATTTGTTGGCGCGATCTGTAATTTAATTACTGCGGGTGGATATACGAATTTTCCCTTTCGCGGGGCACGTGCCACAGCATTCAGCCGGCGATGAATACCAGCTGCTACATTATATTGTACCCTATCAATAATATTTTATATACCAATAATATGTTATGTGTAATGTGTATGTGCCCACAATAATAATATACGACCAAGATTATTCGTATTTCCGATCATGCAGCTCTCAAGAGTTTGGATTACATCTTTGTATTTCGGAAAAAGCTTATCTTTCTTGAGTTCAATTACTTAATATGTTATACTTGTAGGGCTTTAAATTATAATTTTTGACGCATTCCACTAAAATCTTCTTTGTTTTGAGTTCAATATAAAATACAATCTTTTTATATGAAATTGTACACGGTGTACAGTGTAACACTTACAACATTGCATTAGTAGATTCCTGTACGCTAATAATATTCTTTAAAACTCATTTTATACATAAAGAATACCATCAAAATAATAATTATTATTATTTTAAAAATATTAACGTGCCATCTTTTGAATGACTGAATGACTTGTCTTATTATTATTTTTTTTTTTTTTAAATGAATTAGGATTCAAAAACTTTAGTCATGTTTACCTACTAATTCCTGAGATTTTTATAACTAACCAGTAACCACCACTCCAAAGATTCATGTATTAAACTCGATAAAAGTTTGATTTGAAAACTCATTGAAAATTAATTTGAATTAAAAGCAACATGCTGTACTTAGTTATATATACTTTGGTATCGACGATAGATTGAAAAGGTTTTGTAAGTCTTATGAACGATTTATAAAGAGAGATTATACATAAAATAATTTTGAATATAAACGCATAACAGTAAATAATAATTACAAAATATGTTTTCATTTTCAGTTTTTAATTAATTTACAATATATCTTTAACACTACTATTATTCGTATATTTATATTCTAAACACAGTTTTATATACAAACAAATGAAAAAAGAAAATTTAATCCATTCGAATTAAAAACTGATATTTATAAGTATATTATTTGTATTAAAACCCTTGCCCAAAGAAATATAATATCTCCAGTCCGGTCGTTAAACTTAATTTCAATCAAGTTAATTTTAATAATCTAAATTATATATTTGTTATTAACTCGTAACTACAAAACTGTTACTTACATATTATACTGTGAAAAAAATGTCTTTAAATTATTAAATAGCTTGTACAAGGATTGAAACATAAAAATAAGTAAATATTTTTATATTACTGTTACATTTAAAACAATAATGATGTAGTTCTCAAAAAAAAATTAAAGAAATATTATTAAATATTATTTTTGGTCCATTTTCAATAAACGATAAACATAATTGCAATATATTATGTATCCTAATTCGGGCAAATAGTTTATACAGTTATTATATAGATACAATGGACGGTATGTGTCTTATATACCCACGTTTAAATTTTGAGGTAATGCGTATACTCGATGAATGACAAGTTGAATGACCTATTCGAGTATACCCACATCAAGATTATCAATAAAAGTTTGCCGGCGGGTTTTCATTGGCTAAAAAAATGTTTAAACAAACACTGCATAATATGCAATGGATGTAAAAAGAATAAATGTCTTGTTATTCATTAAAAATTAATACTCATCTCTTCCGTTATTGTTTGCTTTTCTGATTAGAATAATAGACCCTGCAAATGAATTTTGACTTTATATGATTATAATATGAATAATAATGAGAGCCTCGTTCTTTAAGTGATGACCATGTTGTGCATTTATTTCATTATTCGTATTGTTTGTTACTATACAAAGCAGAAAAGTTCCGTCTAAATTTGTTAAAAGTATAAATTACTATATAATATAGTCCAGATGTATTTAATAAACTTTATACCATCTTATGGTTCCTCCGTGGATTCGTCTCGTCACAACGTAGTTACGGCACCCAAATTTTTAATGACAGAAAAAGATGATTTCTTTACTTTGAGGGAAGGGTATTTATTTAACGTTTTAAACGTTGTTTTTCTTTTCTATGCTACGGCTCCCTTGGCCAATACTCGAGAGCCTTTTGGATCTGCGACGTATGATTTTAGTACCTCTGGTATAATCACTACTAGTGCATGATAATAATATACAAAATTGTTTTTCAGATTTTTGCATATTTGTGGTTTTTAGAAAAATATGTTTATTTACGATAATGGGCCCCACTGAACAAGTTCGGTTTATATAATATTATGATATAATATAATATACTAACATAAAAACATGAAATCAATAATAACATCCGTATATTTTTCTTATTTATAATAATTTTTCATTTTTTGGGCAGTCTACATTTTACTAATTAGTGAGTCATGATTACTTTCCGGGATTTGTTATTAGTGCTTTCAATTTAAATTAGCACGAATACACTATATATATATATCTATCTATGGCTATATTATATAATACCTATGTCCTATATTATGTTGATTGAAATAGTGCGTAACTGCCACCAGCCAGTATACATATTATAATATAAATACCACTTTATTTGTTTCAGACATAATAATATTTAAGTTAAGTTTTTTTAATTTGGTTTTTCATAACAAACTAAGTCTTCAATGAAAAAGTCAAATTAATAATTGCCCACGTTGATATAAACAAAAAGATACGTAGGGTGTTAAAATAATAATACATAAGTATTGTGTGTATCTATATTTATTTTCCGAGGAAATTACATTTGTATGTTAATTGCATTCAATTCTGAATGTCCAGTGGAAAAAAAATAACGATAACGATGGTCATATTTGTAAAAACAGATTAATATCTTTAATATATGAACGATAAAATCGTAACCATGTACCGGGCTCCCATTGTAGTACATCGTATTATAATATTATGTTTGCGTAGGCTTGTTAGAGTGTTAAGTCTTGTCAGTATATATTATATTGGTACACGACGATTTAGTAATTTGCGTCATATACCTAATATAATATAATATAGTATGTTTGTGTATATGACGTGTGTACGCGTACATTAAATATTAATAATTGTTATTGACGTAAAAGATCGTATCGAGCGGGCAACGTCAATCGCCAAATAAAGTATATTAAACTCTTTCCGTCGGACCACACCACTATTATACGCCGCGGATTTGATGGACGGAAAATTAACTACCTACCTATATGTGATGTTATTAAATGTCTGTCATGGGAAGATGATTGATGCGGTTTATCGCCGTGGCCTTTTGAGGGGGACCTTTTAAAAATGTCGTCCGACAATAGCGATATTATACACGCACCGACGACGGATGTAAAATGCATTAATTGCAATATATCATACAATAAGTGCAATATCAGAATATATATATGTGTGTACCTATGTATATGACTATATATCGGTCGAGTTGGTCTTTATTATTTTTTCGACGTGTGACACTGCGTGTACCTACATATATAGGTCGACTACATATTATTATATGCGCGACGTGGGCCACAAAGATTTAAAAAACGGATATTATATTCGTATACCTCATATATGTAATAACTTGGTTATTAATTGGCTGTCGAGATAAGTGGCATTTTCCATACGATACTGCGGAGAACAATAAAATAAAAATACCGTATTGGTGAATGAATCGAATCATAGACCGACGGACGTCCGAATATTATTGAGCACTATTATATATTTTATGATGTAGGTATACGCCGATGGAGCGTAGGCGCAGCCGCCTCCCGTGCGGACAAGCGGTTTTTTTCTCCCGTGCACGACGACGACGCCTCTGCGCCACTTTTGACCGTCAAATAAAATTATTGTATTCATATAGGAACAACCATGTGAACAGTTGCATAGTAGTAGGTAACTCTCAATAAGACGATGGACCAGCTCATCTGGAATAATGGCAAATCAATTATTACGTCGGACGGGACGGCGCGGCGGTGCTGCACGAGCTTATCCGAGTCCTGGGAATATAATAATAATAATAATAATATGTAATTATATTATAAATATTTAATATAATATAATATATAATAATATATTAGCGATATGCGCACGTGCTTCGAAAGGTCACCTTTTTCCATCCCGATTATGGCATAATAATATAAATCACGTTTTGCTAAATATTACCATATATATTATATACTATACCTATACCATGTTGTTTCACTAAAAAATATAGCAATTCGTACCTACTGATGTTGCGGGCTTATCAAAGTGTGCAGCGCCGAAGGGGATGGATGTACGAGGGATCGCTGTTGCGGGCAGAAATGATCAGTAGTCGGTAGTCCTAAAATTATATTAACTGAACCTAATCAATTAATAAAGTTTTTTTTTTATCAATTTTATTATTTAAACAGAGTTTCTACTTTTTTCATAGTAGTTTAGTATAGTATATAGCAAATAATGAATATAGATATGTTTAAAAACATGTTAAATTATTATTATAAGTTATTACTGGATCGATATAAGCATAGAATATATTATAAAACAAAATAAAAAAATTTGTTTTTATTAAAAATAAGTGATTGAAATGTCGAAGTTAACATTGAACCGTAAGGTCATCGAAATATTTTTAGTAAACTAACTTTTTATCTTTATTTTCTTAATTATTTCAACTAAAAATTATAAGAACTCAATTTCATAAATATTAATATGTCACGCCTGCACTGAAAGTTTAGTTTTCGATGACGGTTGAAGCGTTGGGAAACGACCATTTTCCGTCCAGCGGGTGGTAAAGTGGGAATCCCCGTTGTGCCGGGTAGTAAAGTGGAAGCCCCAAAAAGTGCCAGGCGGTAAAGTTGAAATCTCCAAAAGTACTGAGCACAACAAAACATTAAAATCTATATCACGATCTTTACAAAATATGAGCTTTTGGTTACATCTTATATGCATATTATAACCTCTATGCATGGCTTTTAAAATAAATAAAACCTAATCGTTCCTTTCATGAAATATTATTTTTGTAGAATAGTCTGGTTGTTGCACAGCCTGCATTACTTTTGCCGTGATGGCCTTATCGATGAACTCAGGGGCGTGACAAAAAATAGTGTTTGTGTGGCTCGTGCGGGAAGGCATTTTCAGTCTCGCCACTATGAATCTTAGATGATATATTGTTATGTATTACATTATTAAATACCTACGGCCTAATATCTATATTAACTATATTTAAAAATCTTTAAGCATATACCGTCATTGCAAGACGAAATTTTTCATGAGAAATGAAAACAATAATTATAAATAATTGTTTGTACTTCTGAGTTTCTGACTATCAGAACTCCTCAACTACCTTTTGATTGTATTTTGGATAAGACCATACAAACATAGAATTCATTAGTTTTAATTGGTGAATTTTGTAATTGTAATAATGTAGAAATGTATTGATTCCCACTCACCATTCGTTAATTCTGCACCCTTAAAGTGCAGTTTATGGCCCGAGAACGTCTCATCGCCTAACAATAGATCACCACGATTATTATGGTTTTTTTTTTTTATAAAAATAAGCTTCAAAGTTCAAACTCACATAGTCACATCATAAGACAAAGGTACATTGGCTTAAAAGTTAATACAAACCTACGAAATTATGTCAATGTAGTGCCCAAGAATGTACAATTTTGTCACTATACGCGTCTATATATTATTATCATTATAAATATAAATATATTATATAATTACATTAGGTATACATAATATTTTATTAAATTATTATCACTATAACTACAGTCGTCAGTCACTACAAGCGGATAGTTGGACGAAACGTATTTTCTGGTTCCTAGCTAGTGCGCTTGACGTGACTATAATTTTATAATATGTAGGTACCTAATTTATAAGTCCATTGTATTATCATATTATATTGTACTTTAATCCAAACGAACGACATGCGACTCTCACGTCAGTTATTTACTATACGTATGAAAATATGAAATTAAAATAAGTAATAATAATATTCTACTTTGTATTACATTTTTACTTGCTACTATTCATATAAAATTTACTTTTAGTAGGTAAATAAATTAAATTTAGGTAAATTGTAAATTATTTTGTTTTTTTTAGGTAATACAATTATTGTATTAACCATATATTGATGCCAATAGTATAATAACTGATGACATATGTGAAATTGTGAACATAATATTATTGTTATCTCAAGCTATTTTATTTATAATATTACAATAAATCACGCATGGTTTTAAGTAGGTATATGTTTTGTAAGTGTCTTATTGTTTCATTTTTATATTATGTATATTATTTACTTCAGTATAGGTACCTATATTAGGTATGTTTAATTGTAAAAATTGTAATATATTTGAACAAGAATTAACTATGATTTATGAAGTACAATAAACAATTTGTGTGATATCTAAAAATTAAGTAAAGAAAAATTGATTAAGTTATTTATAAGTGTATTTTTTATATAATAATAATATAAATTGTTGAATTATATAAATATTTTATTTTAAGTATAAAGTAATACTTAATGCTATTATTATGTAACCTACAGTCATAATTACCAGAAAACAGAATTGTTGGTAGGTTGGTACATAACTATCAACTATAACATTATGATCGTGCCACAGCAATACACTTTATTGATTCTTTTTGAATGAATAGGTACAACGAAAAAGAAAACGTTAGGTGCATTAACGCGTAATTACCACAATAACACTATAATGTAAACCGTTTGTGAATTGCAATTCATCTATTAAATTAGATTTATATGTGTTTAATATTAATTACTTGTCACTTGAGTAAGTTATTTGTGTGGTTTTTTTTTTACAATTTTCACATATATACGAGTAAACATACATATAATATTTCAACAATGCAAGATTTTAAATGGATGAAAATAATTTGTTAAAATCGATTTTATTTTATTTATTGTAGATTTGCGATAATTTAATTCCATTTTTAAATAACCATTGTATTTATTAATATGGATTTAAATATGTAAATTAAAAACATTGTTCATGGTACATTTACTATAATATATATACTGATAATCAAACAGGTAGTTAGGCTACACAAATAGGAACCGATATTACAACGAATAAAGCCTAACATTTAAATTGAAAGTTTACAGCAATAATATTATTGCAATAATTTATTATTACTTATTGAGTATACTTTAAGTACTAGGTATATACCTATACATATATACGTCATGATGCTACATGTGAATACATATACGCTTAAAAAAAATTCATTCCATAACATTTTGTACGAAATTCAAATTTGCCAACATTAAGCATTATTGACAAGATAGTTTAAAAACATAATTGTTTACACAAATTAATTGTTTTATTTTTTATGGTTTTATGGTATTTTTTTAATACCTATTCACCCGACGACCTTAAAATCTCGTTTAATAGCTCATAACTGGCTTCCACAGTGTATATCCGTTGTCCGTTGACCGTTTTAATGTTTCGTCAGAGGGCATGTATAAAAATACTGTTTAGTTAACACGTTGGTCTCATAACAGGTAACAACGATCAAAAATCTGATCCTATGAGTATATTATTCAGTATCTACAAGTCCCTATACAAGCCCTGAGGGAATATGATAATGTTGATTTGCCAATTAGCGTCTACAGCAAAATTATACCGGTCTTGTTAATATAAAATGGAAAAAATACAATATATAATATTCCAAGGTCTGCTGAATTCTTGGACGTTTTACACTATAATAATGCATTAAATTCACGTACAATTGATATAATTGGAAGATCGACTAAACATTTATTGAAATCAAACACGATTAGTTTTATGGTAATATTTCTTCAGCAATGTAATGGAAAAAAAACAATTTGGAAGTTTTGCTTTAAATGGTCGATTGTCTCATTATTTTTTTTTACAATACACAGTCAATACGTACGTAATAGATAAACATTTATCTAAAATACAATAGATCGTATTTTATTGTTCTCTAATGCCCTTCAAATAGTAACTTTGAGAAAGACACTATAAGTCCAATAAATCAGATATCATATATAGGTATAGAAATCTTTAAAAATATTCATAACAATGACTCAAAGTATTCGAAATGAAAAAAATAATATGACTTACTATAAATATTCATAATAATTTGTCAAGCAATATAAGGAAATTATAAAATAGTTTCGATTTAATTTGTAATAAAAGGCATGTGCATTATGCATAAACTTATGGAAAATAATGTCTGTTTAAACTTTAAATGTTTGACTATGACAGAATTAACAGAATATAAAAAAAAAATCAATGAAAAATTATTTTTAAATATAAGACCGACGGTACAAATGTTTACAAAATGAAAATAAATATATTAAACCACTCTAAAAAATAAAAAATACATGATATAAAATTATCTCTGTTCGCAGTAATATAAATTAAAAAAAATTATATATTTTAGTATTTAGGTATATATGAAACAAAATATAAATTCATTTTTATGAGGTTCTTTATTTTCATTGTTTTTAATATTTAACTGTTTCAGTTTATGTCTTTTTATTAATCAAGTTTTAAAGATCTAAAATTATAGTTATTTTATATAGTAAAAAAAATAATACATTTTTTTTGACGTATATTTCTTTATATTTTTTTTTTTTTATGAATTTAGCTTAAAAATAATTAAAATACTACCTATTCTTAGTGTTATAGGTACTGTTATAAATACTTAAATTTTGTATAGTATATTGGATATTTTAATATCGTCTTCTAGAATAGTATTATTGTGAAGATTACCTATATAATACCCTTTTTACCTATAATAACTTCATATCATTAAATTAACTATTAAAAACTGTTCCACACACAAAAAATAAATTTAAATTTATAAATGTTAGTTTGAAATGTTATCAACGATTTTATATAAAATATAAAATTATATTTTGAATCAATACATGTAGTTCTTAAGTATATTATAGTGTTGTATACTTGTATGTTATATTGCAGGCATTATATTTTTATTATTTTTATTATATATTAGAGCGTATCTGAACACTTATAGGATTAAGTAACCCATTAAGCTTAAAGCCAGAGTTAGTACCAACTCTCACCTAATTGCTTATTTACTAATCATGTGCGCAATAATACAATAACGTGAAAACTGTTTTTAAATCACAATTTTGACAAATTCAAAAAGTAAGGGCATATTGTACATTAACTTATTATTTTTTATGTTGTATATACATAAATGAGTACTTTAATATTAAATGAATCGAATATATTTTATAAATTACTATTATTTTTCCTCGTTAACTATAATATTTACTCAATATTCTCTTTTCGATTCGACGATCTACTCAGCCACGGTTAGTTTTAGTACACTTGTATTTTAATATGACATCACCAAAGCGCCTGCGTTCTACTGCAAAACACATTAATTAGCAGGGTGGGCGTGCGTTTCGTAGGATCGGGTTTATCTTTTAGCGTTTATGTAAATCAATATGGGTCTCCGACAAACCTACACAATGCTAACGGTACTACAAAATATATAATGTGTACATAATGTATTTAATATGTGTATACGTTTTTCTCGATATAAAAGAATCTTGCACGTGTTTATATATAGGTAATGTAATAATAATGATAATATTATTATCCTGAAGCCACGCGGGTCTGACGTCGGGCCGAAGCGTTTTGTTATACATAATAAATAAACAATTATTATAATGCGTAGACAAAGAAAAAAAACGGAACACGTTGTCCACTGTGCCTATCTACAATATATCAGGACATTCGATCGTGTTTTTGCATCTTCTTTGTAATATCTATGCCGTCAAAACAATATAAACATGACAATTGACAATGACTGAACGGAAAACGGATTTGCCGAAACGTTAGTACCTAAATGAGTTATGGCGAGAGTTCGCAAATACTAATTAATATAACGTTTCAACGGTGGACACTTTCTGAATTTCAACTAATCGACGTTGTCGGCGTCATCGCACACACCATCCAAACTTATCGTACAAATTCGAAATTGTGATAAAATCTTCTGGAAAAGAATCTGTCGTCAGACACCCCACCATAGGCGTAGAATGGTGGGGGCTAAGGAGGTTTATAGCCCCCCAGAATCAGAATTCTTAGAAATCCCCCGGAAATCTGTTAAGCCCCTGTGTAAAAGTTTACTTTTTAATACGTCCATATTATGTGAGAACTGAAAACATTTTCTATTATTATAGCGAATTATCTATCGTTATACTTCATAATAAAAGGGACTTAGCTAATATTATTAATTCTGAAGATGTTCTTAATATATTTGCCAAAAATGTAGACGTTTAAACCTTACACTATAGTAACAATTTCCAATTTAAAATGGTTTTTTTTTATTTAATTAAAATACAAAATATGTATTTGATAATAATATGATGTATGGTATATTATTTATTTATATTTTACTTTAAAATGGGCTTCTTTAGTTCTTTTTATATTTTTTTATTTTACATTTTTCTATAGTTATATTTGTAGAATATTATGTTCTGTATCCGAATCATTATAGCCCATAATTCATTATAGAAGTAATTTGCAAGAAGTTCCTACATACCACAAAAACAAAAAGGCTATAGTCAAAAAAAAATCATCACGCTATGCCTATTCACCCCACAGCATGGCGTTTCATTATAAATTATAATAAATAAATATGTTACCGAACTCTGCAGTAAATAGTAAATACACATATTATGAACAAATGTACCTTTATGTATGGTATGTAAATATAAGAAATCGGTGTTTATATAGTCTACGATTCCGTAGTTAGGACGAAGAGCAGTGATTCAATTATGAAACATTTAATTTTGGTTTACCGTTACTTACCTAGTAACTAATTAATGATAAACAGAGTTTTAATAAAATAATTGTAGTACTCTTCAAATAAGAAAATATACACAATATATTAAAGAATAATATTATGAGAAATAAAAGTTACACATCAATTATTATCTTTAAATATTACGCAATATTCGCTTTTCAGTGATATTTGTCAGACAATACGATCAATTTTTATTGAATCACGCAGATAAGTGTTTTAGCAATTGTATTTAGAAGTATTTACGAAATACGAGAGTAACGAAGTTTCTAATGACTTATAATGGTATTATTGTTTTAAAAGTAATTTCTTACATCAAATAATTTCTATAATGCCTCACGGATGGAATATAAAGCATTTTATTATTAGGTACATAAATCTAATAAACTCCAATAGGAATATAATATTTTTCAAAATATTGTAGTAGAAACTATTGTGTCATTACTCATTTAATATTTAATGATGTAGAGAAAATGCATTATTATTTATTTTATTAGCTGGTTTAGTCACGTACAAATAGTTTTAGAATTTAAATTATAAATCATAATATATTCCTATTTCACGAGTTTATAAGATTACGTTAGTTTGAACACATTTATGTATGAAATATTGGTATTTGTAATCTTTAAATAAGTTATTTATTTCGTAATATTAATTTTCTATAAAATGAACAATTTTTTGTCAATAGTAAGTAGACTAGATTGCATATTATAGAGTTATATATTTGTAAAGTCTAAAATTATAACAATAATCTGAAAATGTTCTTAAAATGAACATTTCTGGCAAAGTTACGTTTTAGTATATAGAAGTATATAAGATTATTATGATAAAATGTAAATAATCAATGTATTTAGAGGTCAGTAAGAGTGGTACCTACGTAACTTATAAGTATATACTTAGATGGTATTATGGCACGTAGTAAAGTATGTTATAAAATGTTGAATAGCTTAGATACTTGCCATTCGAAGCAATTTGAGCATGGTGTAATTTGGGAAATTTGTATTTTTTTTTTTTGGGGGGGGGGGATAAACATTATTTT
>NC_042494.1:98389581-98420312 GCF_005508785.2 Acyrthosiphon pisum | reverse complement strand
CCCCCCCCCCCCCCCCCCAGAAAGTCTTATTTTCATTTAGTATATAGTGTTTTTTTTTTTTTTAATTATTATTATTTGTTTTTGCAGACCTTCCCCCCCAATATATTTGATAAACCTACTAAATAAATAAAACTCAATTATGTAACTTGATAGGGTATCTACTATGCAAACATTCTTTCTAGTGCCTACTATTGTTTATATACTATAAGGTGGTTCACAAAGCATCCTCACCCACACATTATTTCGTCTTATTATGAATTTAGTCAAATTCTGATTTTTGGAATTTGTAAGTAATACTAATATTATTCGTGATTATAATGTTATAATAATATTATTTAACAAAAGATTGCTATCTAGGTGGCTACTAATAAGGTGAATATTTTCAATTATTTTTAAACAATTGAAAGAGTCTTAAAATGATAAAAACTTATTTTTTCCAAATTAAAATAAATGATTTTTTTTAAATATTGATGTAGTCAAACCAAATTCAAACGAATAGTTTCTGAATTATTAAAATATATAAACAAAAGACAATATTATAATATTGTTAAAAATGGTTCAAAAAAAAAAAAAAAAAATATGTAATATTTAATTTAGTTCTAATTGTACTCGAATGCTCTAAATAAATAGTTCGAAACTTTTAAATGGTTAAGTGTTTGATACTCAGTTGATAGTTCAGCTATATATCCCTGCAAATTCTCATATCATTATATAATCTTATAACCATACCATAATATACTATGCAACTTTAAAAGTTTGAATAGGATTTGTTAATTGTGGATTTGTTACTAAATAAAAGTGTTGAGTGACTTAAATTTAAGTATGTATTTTTATTTGTTTATTGTTCAACTTTTGATTCGTTTTGTTAATCAATTAATATCTTAAACTTATTAGGATTATATTTTTCTCAAATAGTTAATATGTATATATTAACAGCACATATATTCTAATAAAAAAATATAATATATTATTATACCTACAGTGAAAAAATCAAAATTTACTAAATTATCGTTATTAAGTATGATCAAATTAAAATAATGTTTATTTTTATAACATTGTGACACGTTAATTGTGAGCCTTGGAAATTATACTTAGTATCATTATCAAACGTGCAATGTAGGAAGGTTAATAAAACGCTTCTACAGCAGCGACTACAATAAATCGATTTACGTTTACTTATAACTTATAAGTGCGTATATTATATTATATTATATACTCGGAGGAATTATTTACTCATATTGTGTGTCATAAAAAGAACATTGGAAAAATTGTAAACAGCAGCGAACACGACTATGATCGTCGTCAATAGTCATTGTTACATACATCGACCAGGCATATTATATAAAATAAGCATTTTAAGCACACATGCATACACACATATATACACATTACACATAGATTTATTTATATACCTATATTTTATATTTTAATTTCTATATAATATTTTATATGCCCTTGTCACAGTCATCATATATGTATAATGCACAAAAAACGCGGAGGCGTTTGTTCTACAGTGTGCCTATGTACCACGAGCACGTATTTTAGAACTACGCTGCTGATGTTGATCGTCTCCGTCGTGGACCACTATATATGCGCACATTCGTATAATATTTTAGTATTTTATTGTAATATAATTATTATAACATGCCGGATCGTCTACCTACACCTGTCACGCCCACCAGCGTCAATTTGCGTGCACATATACCTATTACAAGCCATGTGTTGTGCATTCTAGCAATGTAGTGTAGTAACGTTTTCATTATTTAGATTTGGGTAAGTACCTACGCCGACCTTGAACGGCCTAAAGCTACTGAACTTGGACGAGAAAATAAATATTGTCGACCAGGCGTACCTATACGGCCTACAATTATTTTCTTACCATACAATTACCTATACGGTATACGTACAGAATGTATATGTTTATAAGATAAACGATAACAACTTGTATAGTAACTTGTATCTACATATACAAAATATATTGAAAAGACTTTACCGAAAAACGAATACGATACATCAAAAGATAAACACAACATTATATTATTACTATTTCGATTGACAAATAGAGAGATGGAAATATAATAATATAATTTTGTTTACAGGTTATAACATATTGAGCACTTATATACATGATAATCGTATTAAACAAATTAATACAATGCAATTGCTGGAAAGTAATGTCATAAAATTCACTTTTTGGGATTTTAATTTCCTTTTCATAATTTTTTTAAATAAGTTTTATCAATGAACGTTTTTAATTATAAGCGTCAATCTATATTATTATTTATTATATATATGTAACTGCCAACTGGTGTCTGGTATAATATAGTATTACGTACAGTGTACCACATACTCAACGGCTTCATTGATTATTGATTTCTAATTAACCAGCTGGTATCAATTGTAACAAATGCAAACATAATTCGTTGTGAAATAGTAAAATATCGAGATAGATTGGCTGGTTCAGGGTTTCTTTATTGGTAGGTATTCGAAGAATCAAGTTACCATTGTCAATCAATCTTGTGTCAACATTTTTCAGTAAAAATATTTATACTTAAACGTTATTAGATAACTATCAAATATATTAGCGAAAATATATTGTAAATAACTGTATAATATACGGTTTATAAAGAATTTTGATGTTAATCCAGGGTTAAAAAAAATAAATAATAGATACTTTCATTATTTTAGAATGATTTTGTTGGCGAGGGAAATTATATACTATCCATGTATTTTTTTTTTTATTATTGAACTTAAAAAAACATCAACAGCAAAGATTATTAGTTTTTGTGTTAAATACATAATAAGTGATTTCTGGTCCGAAAATTGTACAATTGATAATATGTTGTTAATATGTAATTTCTACTAACATTAATATTATAATAATAATTCTCCTTAACAAAAAGTTTAAATTTTATTATATAGGTCGGTCTTCCTTAGGAAAGCTAATATATTTGATATGTTTTCGATGTCTGGTCCTAAAGATTCGTTCATGTTAAGTGGAATATTGAATTTTCTGAGTTTATCGGTGTATTGTATCCATGTATTGTAAATTATAATAAAATAAATTTGCTTTATGAGAAAAAATGGTATAATATTACACTTAAAGACTATACATTACCTACTGTTAAATGAATAAAATAATCTTATTAGAAAAAAGTATTTTAATGTGTCTATATATTAACAATAACTCATAACTTACTAGAAAATGAAGAAACACTACCATAATTCAAGACATTTAAAACGAAAGGAAACGACATTGTATTTTTGACGAAAATGGCTTTATACAAACTTGATTTTCTATAATTATTTGATACGACTGTTCTGAATCGTAATTGTACATAATTGATTGCACGGTATTAATCATATTACCTACGAAGATCACAAACAGGTGAAATTACATATGTATCAGATTGGGTTAGGTTAGGTTAGGTTTGTCTACTAAAGTTGACCTAACCAAACATAGAATGGATAAAAAAACAAGAAATATCGTAAAATAAGAAAATAACATTTGAGAGTAAAAATATGTGTTGGTATAGTTTAAATATTTAATGATAATCATGTAAAGTAAAATAAGTTATGACGTTTAGGTACATTACGTTGAAAGTTCAATAAAATTGTTTATTAAAATGTAGGATATTAGAAAGAACGCAGTCACTCCTTATGTGATCCACATAGTAATTTAAAAAAGTAGGTTAACTTTTTTTAAACTGAGTTAAGTTTATATTTTTTCCATATTACTTTTAACTTTTCGAGTTAAATTTATGATTTATTAACTACTGTTAACTTTAGCTTATCGATCTTGTGTCTCTTAACTTAACTTAACTTGAGTTAATTATTTTCATTATTTTTTCCACCTTTACGTATGCAAATTGTCAGACATTTAATTGCGAAAATTGAAAAATAAAAAAGTGCGGTCGGTCATGTTGCAGAGATATTGACAAGACGTACATTTTATTATAGTCGAGTTGAGGTAGATATGAGCGAACACAATAGCACGGTAATTTCCCGAACTCTTAAAGTTTCACAAAACGATTTTCGCAAACTACGAGTACCTACTTATATGATATACGTAGGTACTTGCAGTATATACATACTCATGTGCTAATGTGTTATATTATATTATATACGTGTGACGACGTGACGTCGATACGACAATATTGTATAATATTCTACTTCTTCGTATATACTATTACATACCGCGCAAATGATAGTTTCGCAAGAATATCACAGCGGACGATAGTTCCGCGTAGTATTATTATATGTAAGTACCTATACTAGCTATTGTGTACATAATAATATTACTATATATACCTACATCAGCTGTTGTGGTCGTCGATCATAGCTAAAATCTTAACACCCACGTGCAGCAGAATCTCGATGGCGTATACAGAATGTGGGACAACTATATAATATGTGTCGCTGCAGTTTTCAGGGACGAATCGCGTGTTTTTACAGTATAATAATATAACACCTAACTATCATATCACAATACGCGTGTGTGCATCTTTGTTTTAAACGCGCAATAAAGGCCCGCCGCCGTGTGCACTCAAAATACGCGTATATTTAATATTATTATAATACATTAGTGCGCGTGACATTCATAAACGCCCATCCGTCTGCAATCAACGGTTTCCGTTGGGTAGGCCGCGACAGGTGGAAAAATCTAATAGTTTTATTATTATCATTATTATATTAAATTATTATTATTTTGTTTTACAAAACAAATTGTACCAGACACGGAAAATGATGACGCGTTTTCTCTCTCCCTCTCTCTATATATATCACTCACTCTATCTCTCTCTGCACTTAAAATGTATACATATATTATAATATGTAGCTATCATGCATTATTCAGCTATACTACTCCAAGGCCGATGATATTATCCACTAGATCATCAACGCGTTAGGCGTGCGTATAATGTAATTGAAACCCATAAAGATAACGCTAAACCATAATATTATTTAGCTGCCGTATACGCACGTCCGATACGTAACCTATAATTAAACAATTATACTCTTGAGTGGCGTGAAATAGTTAAAGGGGTTTTTTCTGTATATTTTTCAGCAATTTAGTAATGGGTAAAAATCACTGCCTAGTGCCTACTGATGGACCGAGATAGTCGGATATAGTGTATATCTATACACATTAAACTTTATATACAACCAAGGTAACTTGATTGGATACCCGTGCACATAGTGTACCTATAGTATATTTCATGTGTTAGGTATGTTGCGCAAACCTATTCGATATGCAAAATATAAAACCAAAATTTTAACTTATATATTATAATTGCGAGTATTTTTTTTTATCTATGTGGAATATCTACATCTTGTAATATTGTTTAAATAAGTAATTTTACAAAAAAATATATATATAGATACTTCTCAACGCATGCGATTTCAAACGAAGCGTTCGAGAGTGATTTCAAGATAAATTATGATAACTTGTCATTTGTATGTACACGATTCTTCGGAGTCCGACGGAAAATACATTATATTATTATTGTAATATATTATTTATATACCTATAACAACTAATCTACGTATGCACACATACACCATTTGCAGACTGACGTATGCCAGGTACGTCAGAAGCAAACCAACTTAATATGCAACAAAGAACACCATACAGGATTATGTCATATGACACGTATAATATGACAAATGTCGAAGGAAAAAAAAGTGTCCCCAAATTTGGTACGAAACCTTGAATGATATTATATAGTAGTTTTTTTGTGACCGATTTAGTCAACAGGTAGCAAATATATTAATAATATGTTGTATTTTTTTTATCTAGTGCACTATAGCTGCTACTAAAACCATAAAAACACATACACATACAGATACAATTTATAAGTCGCACTTACTTGAGCATCGTTTTTTCACTTTCAATGATAATATAATGTACTGCCAAGAGTTTTTCTTTCGCATTACCACGTACTCCTCCGCTAGTCGGTTAATGTTCACTAAACAATACATAGCGAAAATGATATATTAGTTAGGTATATGGATTATGTTTATTTAGCGCGTCTGTTGGTGTTTCGTAAACTATAATATTACCGTCTGTGTTTAAACAACGTACTTTTGCGCACAAGTGTTTTATTCTCAAAATCAATTCACGCAGTAAAAATGGATTTAAATATTTTCAAATGACATAATGATAAACGTTCGTCGTTTGCAGTGATACCATAAATGCATAATATATAGCGGTATAAGTTAAAAAATGTATGTGTCATGTGTGTATTAACTATTAAGTTTAATTATATTTTATATAGATGGGTACGAAAGAATGTATTACATTTAATTAAAATTGATCATTTTTTTTTCTACTCACAGCAGTCGCTAAAATGTTTATGAAATACGGCTATCATTTTAACAATTGAATTGAATATTTTGAAATTTTATTTTATTATTTCATAAATGACTCCTAATAGATTTTACATTACAGTATTAAACCATGTATAGCCGTATAGGCATGTATAGCTTTTAAAATGTATATCCAGTTATAATAGTAGACAACGATATTTTAATATCCATGAGTATATTGTTATTTAATCAATAGTTTGGAATATAATATATTTATACCTAGGTACTTTTGATTATTAAATATTAATGTTAAAACTAATTTCGTATTTAAAATAAACGTTAAAATCTATTGGCGATATAATAATATGTTCTATTGCGTATAACATTTTAATATTTAATATTTTTATTGATAACTGTTATTAATATTAAGCTGTTTATATTTGTAAAATGTAAGTTTTTTAACTCGACTACTTCATGTAAACAGCTATGTACCTATGGTAATTATTGTTGTATCATTGGCGTTGAATTATACCAGATTCTAGTGATTTGTAACTACCTATATGGTGTTTTTTTTTTTATAAAATGTTAAGCATTTTTATTTTAATAACCCATGGTTTATTTAAGTATAATAATAAATAATTAGTATAGTACCAATTATGGCGTGACTCATTGTCACGGAGGAATAATATTAATATGGTCGAGTGGTAGACTATGCATATATAGTTATAAGTCAGAACTTATAATTATAAGGTTTTGGAAATATTGTACGTAACATACTAACATCAGAGATTCAAAAAAAACCAATCTAAAATTCGTTATGATAAAGATAAGCGTGCGCAGACCATGCTGACAGGGGGGGCAGAATGTAATAAAATATATATTTTATAATATATAGTTAAATATTATTTTGGTTGTTACTTTATTAGTTAGTTCAATTAATATTAGTCATGGAAGTATTTTAGTTTTAAAAATCATTAATTTAACTACAAATTTAATATATTAATATTGAAACTTGCTATGTTACTAGCAACTTGCTAAGCTGTGTATAGAGACCCAACCATCCGGGTATTGATAAGAGACCCGACCATTATTTATACTGCGCATGCGCCGGGACGCATATTACCATTTGGAAAAACATCGTACAGTGATGCTATTTATCAATTTTTATGTTAATAGCGTTGAAATTAACATAGAAATTGATAGTAGAATATATTGGCGCGATTTTGTTTGGATTACCGTGAAACCACAGTGATTGCCGCTATCTATAAACACTCTTTATCACTCGTTATTTACATATTAATAATTAATATATTATTCATTATAATATAAAAATTATATTATTATAATATTATGTTTTTTAAAAACAATATTTGGAAGAAAATTTCAGCTCGCAGGAGGGGCAGCTGCCCACCCTGCCCCCCCCGTGCGCACGCCTATGATGATAAAGATAATTCACGTGGGATCCATTTTGCTATTGTTAAAGCAAATCGTAGATTTTCTGTTTATTATAATAAAATGTATTAATTTTTTAATATAGAAAAAAAATTATATATTTATAAATATGGTATTTATCGTAAATATAAAAAGAGGTGGCGGCCCTGCAGAATGAGCAAAATATCTTAAATAATGACGGAAGACTGCGGAAAAGCAAAAAACACGTTTATAGATAAAATGCTGTATACCTACAGCTATAGTATTATATTACAATAATCATCAGGGACCAGGGTATTGAAAATGGCATAAACTATATATGTGCAAGTAGCTATTTACCCAATATAGTACTAGCCAATATTAGTTTATACGTAATGCAGTGCACACTAGACGTACCTGTGTGCAGAATTCCATAATTCGGATAATATTTTATGCGTATGTGCTATATTTTTTACTAATGCGCCGGGTTGCATGAAAAATTAATTAGTTTTAATGGTCGAATAAAATGTTATGGATCAATCATGGTCTACTAAATGATGTTTAAGGGACCACTAGCTCACTACTGGTTCGATGAACCTTTAATGATTGTTCATGGAACCCGACTCGAGTGTTTTAAACGTTTGAAATACGCAAGGAAATAATATGCAATGTATTATAATATTATAACAACGTGCTGCGACGTGGAATTTTTGCTCGTTACTTACTGAAGACTCGGGGGGCAACGTGTCGATGACCGCTGCAGTAGAATAATAATATAATGTCACAATATTATGATCTCCCGTCGACTAAAAGCTCGTAAGCTCTGCAGGGTTCACGAACCGACGACGACAAAATCTTGGCGCATGCACCTGCTCAGCGATCGTTAAATTACTCAGCACCTATATCGTACCTATACATAGGAATCGTATTATGATTGTCAAACAACGAGCGATTAGTCGCGGTCGGTCCGCGGTCATTTAAAACGCATCGTGTGCCGAAAATCGTTTCTATATGTGACCGCCCCCGCAAATGGGCGCGCGCACACATCATGGGCTCACATACTTATGTATAGTATTATATTGTACGTACGCGTGTCTCTTGACAATCAATCACGACTTTCGCGGTGCACCAGTCACCGGGGTGCACCCATTCAGCAATTGTAGTCCGACGGCGATGACGATAATAGGTACTATTATAGCGACAACAGCTACAACAGTAGGTAACCGACGTGTGTCGACCGGAGAATGGATGATTTTGTGCCCCCGAAATTCGAAAGAGTAACACTGTCGTCTAGAGAGTGAAAAACCGAACAGCAATCTTGCTGCGGGTCAACGTCCTGCGTGTACCTACAATATTTTGATAAACAACTATAATATCATGATCGTGTGCAATAGGTATAATATATTATATTATTATATTTGATTATAACTATAATGGTCGTTTATGTAATATGCAGTGCCGAATGTCCGGATCACATGTGACACCCGTGATTGATAAAACCTTACCCAATAAAAGAAAATCATTATTTAAAAAAACCACCTCTAATATTATGTTTGTTAAACTTGAATAATGCGGTATATTATTATTTATTATAATTGATAATGCCTTATGAAATCTGTATCTGTATAATATATGAAAGAAAAAGTCACCGAAGTCGGGATTGACGTGATTCATAATCAACAAATACGGCCGATACTAAGATAGCTAGAGACGAAATTGTCATGACACCTTCGTACCGCCATATAAGCATGGTGCACTATATGAGAGATTTTTTCAAAAATTCACTTTTTAAAGAGGAGCTAACACAGGAATTTGTACTTTGTAGGCTCACGAAAAAAGAATATTTATTTTTATAAATAGGGTTATCATTGTAGGTTACAGAAAATGTAATAGTCAGTATGATTGATTATAATTTTAGACTTGTATTTTATATAATTGGTCAAAACCGCTAAAATTACTGTTTTAACAATCCGCGTACATTACATTTAACGGAGTTATTAAGAGTAAATTCAATAAGGGCATTATTTTCTTAGTCAGGCTAAGTAGGATCAGATAGTATTAAAGGTCTTACAACTCTTACTTCAAATTCTTTCTTTATAAAGAAAAAGATTAAAAGCCATTATCTTCGGTCTCTTTCTTTAAAATCGTATAATATTATATCGTTGTATAAAAGAGTTATCGCGTAATTGGTTAGTCTGAGAATCCAATTTTTAAAAGTCAGAAATTCCCGAATAAATTACAAGTAAAATAATGAAAATAGTGTTATTGTAATTTATAATATAATAATATATATGCGTGACTTTGGCGATTTCTATTCGCTGGTTATAACTTTCAACCGTGAACTACGATGATGCGCTCGATGTGGAGAAATAAAAGCTGAAGTTTTGTCTTTTGACGAATTTAATTAGGATATCGCGTGATCCGATGGATACTATTATATTATAATAAATAATTATACAATTTTGGTTATTTTACTTGTAATTAGTTCAGAATTTTTTTATATGAGTATATCGCGCACGGCCTTGACGGGCCGGCCAAAATTCGTTTCGCAGCAGCTGTTTTTTATTTTATTCGTCGGAAACGCGATATTATGATATGCACAAGCCACAAACACACACACGCACGGATATAATAATATATAATATGTATATACCTATTTAATATAAGATATTATACGACGCACACCCCTGCAACGGATATCAACGAGTAAAACACTAAAATATTATTATATTTAAGTACGACCTACGCGCGCGCTCTACGTATCATATATATACATACAATAAAATATATAACGATCGAGCGATATTCTGCGCTGCGCATAACCGCGGAGTAGCATGGCCAAAATATTTATGAATTATATCGCGTTCGTATTATAATAGATTAGCTCTCAGGGTCGTTGGGGGAGGGGGTGAGAGTGTCTCGTTGTCTTTTTTTTGTGTACCAATATTGATTATCTTATATTATTGTCTCATCAATTATGTTAGGTTTGTTAAAATATAAATTCATGTTTTCATTATTTTTTCTGTGTGATTTTTAATTTGTTCATATAAAATACATATTTATTTAAGTTGATTGTCTGATGATTGATCACAATAAAATATAATATGATAACGCAATAAAAGCATATTTATCGCCATTACGGGGTTGTTATTACGCCATTATATGTTATTATAAAGTATGAACCTAAGGAATAACGTATAAAATATACGAATTACCCTTTTAAACGTACGATTACCTAATGATATATAATTAGTAGTTATTACTAGAAGCCGGAATTATATTTTTATTGAGTCTATGCAGTCAGACGGGGGTTCGAAATCTTTACAAATCATGAAACGTGTAAATTAATGGCAAAAGGTTTTTTTGCATATTTCAGAATATTTCAAGATAAAAGAATTGTTCGTATAATAAAGAATATTAGAGAATGATATATTGATTAATTTTATAGATTTTCAATATTTTGTATTGCAGTGACGTAAATAACAAAATTATATGACTGATAATAGTAATATATACGTATTATATACCAACACGTATATACGATAATTATGCCCCATATAGTAATTTTATTGTCTGTAAATAATGATGAAAAATGTTCTTAATTAAAAATACGTCATCAATCTAATTCAATTTAATAAAAAAATGTTACCTATAGTTGGGAGAATGAAATGTCGCCGCTGATATGCACCACTGCGATGCGCGGTAATGAATAATAACTTATTACTGTATAATTATTAATTAGCTAGCACCTGCCGGTAAAGACAAAAATATATAATACACTTTTTTGGCATAACGTATTCTGAGAATAGTCAAAAATTCATACCTTCTCCAGTCCCCGCCATTTCAGAAAAGCTGCGAAGCACGGCACGGTGCGTACACTACACAATATTATTATATAATATACATATAAGGCAAAGGCATGGAATACTGTTTATATTTTTATTTGATGTCCAAGAACCATTTCGTATGATGATATTATAATTAATATGAATATTAATATCCTCGCGATTCTGCTTCAAACACGCGTTTCAGCGTTTGTGGCTTATTGCTATTGTATATTATAAATTTATAAATAATAATATTATCATCGTAACGACAAACGCAATCACGTTTATTATACGTAGGTATAATATTATAATTGGGTGCACTGGTTTTCTTTGTGAATAAAAATATGACGGACAAAATATGTTTGCAATCTTTTATACGCAACCATTTTATTGGTCCACCGGAAAAATGTGATCATGATTGAACATTTTATTATCAAACCAGGTGATTCATTTAACGTAAAACACTCGTAATTTCAAAAACTTATAACGTTTTTGAAAATATTCATTTTACTTAATGTTAAGTCGTTCTAAACAATGTATTTTTACAATTGTTATCGTTTTATTTTTATTTTTTTACTTTTTTGAACGACAAAATATATTTTTGATTTCAAATTCCTAATCAAAATATTATTCCTAGTATTTCGAGGCCTATATAAAAACTAAATTTCCAACATTAATGTTAACTAAGTTATAATTTTTCAAAGTTAGATGAGTGATGTAGTGAACCAACGTTTTGCGAGGCTCCCATGTGGTACCTCCACTCATCAAAACTTGAAACTCTTATAGCAGCTTATATAAGCAGCTCATCCAAAATGTGATTTGCATACACCGAATTCTCTGAAAAATATTCTGCTTTGAAATGTATATTAAAAAAAAATTTAAAAAAATCTAACAAAACAGAATAAATAATATAATTTTTCAAAGTTATTGCATTGACCATTAATATTAATGATGTAAAAAAAAAATATTTGCAAAGACGTTAATATAATATAGTTTTTGATATAACGCAGTGCGCTCCTCGATACAAGAACTGCCCGGATGTATTGCGTTATAGCATGCGCGGAAACTTGTATAGCTATGTAAATAAAAAAAAAAACCTCAGAACCTTTATGGGACGCAGACAAAAATAACTTAACTGCGGCGGTGGCGAAACGCTTAAGACATTCATATAGTAGGTAACTACTATTATAATTTATAATGTTATTATAATATTATATTATACGTAAAGTCGTCGCCGTCGTGTCCGTCAGCCGCGAAGACACCGCGTTACAATCATAATATTACGTAGACACGCGGCGCACACTCATGCGCGCCGCATATAATATTGGGCAGTGTGGGCGCCGTAGTTTCGTGTGGGCCACGGCGGTCCTCGGGCTCCGATACCCGGGTTACCCTACATGGCCAGTGACGCAACGATGGCGCGCGCACTCCTACCTCAACCGTAGCCGTACAGCCGCTGCAGAGTTAGGCGGGCGAACCGACGAAAAAATGAGGAGAGAGAGAGAAAGAGAGAGAAAGAGAGAGAGAGAATGAAATAGATATATGGGTAGGTAATGTTATTATTATATGCGAAGGTGATGGGCAAGTCAATGGACAGGATTTGCTTCGGTTAGTTGAGTTAAGCTTTATTATAGTTAATGGTTATCGCAGTATATACCTTACAATGTATATTTATTCACTCAATAAGAGTTTAAAGTTCACGTGGGAAAAAATAATTGAAAAAAGCTAAGTCGTCATACGTTATGGATTCTCTAACTATAGTTAAGTTATTAAGTTAATTAGAAAATTAACTAACGCAGCTTTAACTGCTAACTGACTAACTAATTAATGCCCAATTTTGTAATATTATTTAGGTATATTATCGAACTACGTGAATTCCACTCAAATATAGAGGATACTAATATATTATTGAACATCAAGTGATATTATTTCGTTTTATTTCAAAAGTTGTTACACGCGCACAAGTCCGGGTTCGCAGGCTATTCGTTAATTTTTACCTTTTGTGTTGTTGTTTTTGTTGTTGTTTTCGTTATTGGAATAATGTGTTTCATATTTATATTATTTAAGTTTATTCATCGCGTGCGTGCGTGTGTTTGACGACCACACACACAGAAGCATGAAACACACGATTCAGCGAATTTAATAATTTAATTATATAAATATAACATAGATATATATATATATATAACTACGTGCGTGGCACTCGTTTTGTTCACAGATCCCGAGTTAACCTCCGCAAACATGCTGGACGTGTACAGATCGGACTCGCAAAAGTCCGACTCGTCGCAGAGGCCAAGAGTGTCGTTCAACCGGGACGTGCGGATCAAGAAAATCGGTACGCAAACAAAATAAACTCGTCTCGTCCTGTTTTATTTTTATAATAATTTATAGTTTATTTCGTATACGCCATATTTTATGCTGCTTTCGTGTAGTGCGCACATGTAACGCGGTTACGTACACCGCAACCATTAGATTGGGTTAGGTTAGGCTGTATATTATTATTGGAACATAATAATATTATGGTCAGTGCCGAGGTCTGTATGATTTATTGTTTTACCTATCCTGACATATTATTATAATGTGTGCGTGTACGCCTCCTCCCCACACAGTTTAACCTGCAACAAGCCGGCGAAAATGATGTCGAAATAATATGAAGTCTGCAAATTTCCATCTGGGAAGGCACCAGTCCCCCCCCCCCCCCCACTTAAAAATAGGTGGTTATTAACAGCTACATATATATTGCTGGTATTCTGGTCGGATTTCAGTGAATGGACACGGACAAAGGCGCATATTATATAGTATACTTTGAACCCAAAATCCTATATAAGCCGATATTGTATGTCCCGATGACCACGTGCAGTCATGATCAGTCTATACACTCTAGTATAAAAGAGTGTCAACGAAATTTTCCGTTGAAAGGGTACCTACTTATTTAATAATAATTTATATTATGTACATTTTATCATGGTTTTTTGCCTCTCTCGAACACGGGTCATGAACTTTTCCATAATAGACTTTTGGGGTTAGACACTTTTTCCCCGGCACGAACCGAAACACAGTGACCACGAGATACGTGCGCGGGGGAATGAATGACGATGACGGTGACGCGTGTTTTGTGTTTACTGCAGTGAATCGGGTGACATGACGAGGGTTTAAAACATAATTACGGTCGTTTTAATTACAATGAAAAAATGTTATTTTACGTATTTAACATATAAATAAATACCTACGCATATGTACAAACCGAGTTTGTTTTGAAAAATATATACCCATATTCCATAGTACCTAAATAGGTAGATCAACTGTGGTTAAAAAGTTTTGCTAAAAATTCCGAGGAAATTGTCTAGGAAAATAAAATATAAGTTAAGTATATCGAAAAAAACCAAGGACAAATACAAAGATATCAATACCGACAATATATTATGAATGGAAAAATACAATAATACATTTTAAGTTTGTGTGTTTGTGTGTGTGAGTAGTAGAGACAAAAGAATTTTTAACTTTTATTACGAAAATAAAACTTATAGGTATGGTTTGTGCATAATATGTGCGTGTGTTACTGTGTACGGACTACGACGCCACTGTCAATAAAACAAGTATAGGCGTTGATTGATCATTCTGAAGAAAAAAACTCAACAAATGGGAATTTATTTCATAAATAATTATTATATAATTAAAAATACATAGGTTATAATATAAACCTAGTTTCTATCTACCTTTATAATAATAATATACTCGTCACGGGCTAAGTGAAGTGGAAATTGAGGACCCGGGTGACCGACCCCAATAATTGGGAGAGAAGGTGAAAGAAAAGAAGAAGACTCGGGCTACAGCATATATAACAAAATTTATAATAATAATTGCCAAAAAAACGCTTATAATGAAAACTAAAAAGTGGACTGCCAAATTAATAATTTTTGTTTAAAATTTATTGACAAAGATAATAAAATGATTACATTTCAAAAATTATTTTTGGCCGAAAGTGGGGATGTTGTGTTCAACATATTGTTGTGTTTTTCGAAAAAGCACTCATAAATATTGTAAAATCAAAAGTTCCTTCGCCTAATTAAGAATTTAAAAAATGGTATAATAACTTACCTAACAATAATGCTGAGGGTTAAAATATAAAATGTCATCCGTACCTACATCATACAATAAATTATATATGATCTATGAATTGCATAAACTACAAATTGCAGTCATACACTGTTGAAAATCCTCTTTATAACTACTACTAAACGCCTAATTCTGCTGTCCTGACATTCAGAGGAATAATGTTGTGAATAAATGTGATTTATTAACGAACCACGAATAACATCATAGCCTATAAAAAATATAGGTGTTTATTGTGTAATATAATGTTATAATTTAAAACCTAGCTGCGCATATAACGTCGAGAGAAACATTCTTAGTGAAAAGGGATTGAATATATTATATATATACATATATCATACAGATAATATAGATTTTTAAAAAATATGTCGTAATGTAAACATTATATTGAATTATGGAGTATAACTCGAGATTAAAGGAATTCGTTTAGTTCGTTGCATAAAAGGTGCTCGAGATCATTACGAGTATTTAGGGCACTCGACAGAGATAATACTAAAAATAAATAAAAGGTATTATTATAATATTATCTATATCTAGATGTCGAAAAAACGATTTGAGGTTGTACAAAAGCTGAATAAGGACACTGTATTAAAAAACTAATGATAAGACTTAAATAAGAATGGAAGTTTAGTCCGTTTATAATAGAATGAACATGTTTGTAATGTTTGTATATATAACGAGACAAACCGAGAGGTGTAGAGTCTATAGCTATTACTAGAGTAGTGTAGGGGAAGGTCAAGAAAAGGGGCGTCGTCCAATGCCACATATATTTAGTAACGTTTTTGGAATACAAGCGTATTATACAACCGCAGAAACATTTCCGGACAAATTAATAATTGTCATACATTTATTATTGTCATTTGTCACGCCTTGACATAAGCAATTCTAAATAATTCATTAAAATCACTTTATTGTTGGTAATAAAATCACAATGTAAAATAATTATATGTACATTATTTTATGTGCAATTATTTTATAGATTTAATTTAAGATATTTCCAAATGGCATTTTATAAATAAAAAAATATTATAGTTATAAGTACCTACCTACACATTATTTGGTTAATTTTAAATAATAATTTATAGGTAATTAAGCTGAGATATATTTATTTAGGTAACATTGTCTATATTTAAAGTATTAGTGGGTAACTATAAACACGATACAAGAATATTAAATTTGGAATTCTAGAAACATTTTAATATTTTTCATAATTTGTAAAAAAAAGAGTTATTTTTTAACAACTATATTATTGATATACACCTGGTTAATAACTAAAATAAATGCTGTATGAATAATTTTTCTCAAAACGCTTATTTTAAAACATAACAACAATTTTAATAGTTTATAGAACCTACCTATACTTATAAAAATGGTGTTATCATGTCAGAGCTTTTTAAAATATTGGTAAAAAAATATTATATTCATATCTATCTTTTTCGTTATAAAATACCGTGCCCGATATAAGAAAAATATTGGGTTTTTGACTCGTTATCCGTGTTTCTTGTCACATGATCGTTAATGTATCACAAGATAACATAAAAAACGCTAACGGACAGAACTTTTCGTACCTGTAAATGACTCCGAGAAACATAATTTATTATGCGAATTTCATAATATCTCTATTCGACAATAATTATATCGTTTCTTGACTTATTTTGTTTGTTTATGACTTATAAGGTAACTCAGATGCAGCAAGTATTGTGGAAGCTTTAGCTGGAGATGGCGAAGGCCACTTGGTGCCCACGCCAGTTCGCAGGGAAAAGATCAAAGCGTCTAAGCGTGAACTTGCGTTAGAAGCTGACCGCGTACTCAAGCAGGCAGACAGCGTGGCCTCTCTGCACTCGGATGTACCGCCGAGAAGACAGCAGAGGAGCAAACCAGATGGAGGGTCCCTTCAACGGAAGACCAGCTTTGGAGGGACAGACTCGAAAAAATGGAATTCTGAAGGTAATTGTGACCATTTAGTTTCGAACATCACAGAATTTTACAATACTGTCAACACCAACCTCCTTCTGAACATATATATTATTATGTATGTTTAATGTTATGTAAACGCAGTAGGTATAAGTAGAATTAATAATAATATTAATTTATGAGCTTAAAATTCATTACTTACTATTGTTTTGACTCAGGTTATTCTGAGAATACTTCAGTCAAAAAAATCTAAAAGAAGTATAAATAATATAAAAAAAAATTATGAAATAATAGATTTATATTTTGGGAGAAAATAGTATAATATACCTAAATTCACTTTAGAATTAGATTTGGAAACATTTTTTTTAAACTTACTTTATTTTAGTTATTCATTGGTTACTATGAAGTTTGTAGTTAAAATAAACTTTTTTAGCACAAATTAAATTGTGTAAAGATATTTTTTTTTCTGCATTAAAAAAAATGAATTTTCGTACGCTCAAAAACTAAAAGTATTTAAGTTAAGCAAATATTATAAAATAAAATAAAATCTCTTTGATCAAAAAAAAAGAAAAAAATGTTTTAATTTGTTTTTAATTTTGTTAAAATAAATTGTAAAACTTTTTCATCGTAAAAATTTAATAAAATACTTTATATCATAAAAACAATTTTCTCGTTGAATAAATATAAAATATCTTACAGTAAATAATTAACTATCAATAAATCTATAATATGATGTATCTAGGTATAACCTACGTCAGTCCCTAAAATTATGTGTACTACGACACACTTTGTGTAGTATGAAAAGTGCAGTGTGTAGTACGAAATTTAAAAATGTGATATTATAATTAATCCTTTATAATAATATTATGTATAATTTTATATCTTCACATTTTTTTTATATTTCAATGGTTTTTCGCCAAACCACATTTTAATTACTATCTACATTTTACACAGACACACAGTAAACAATGTTTTGAGTTGTTATGTCTTATACTCTTATTATAGTTATTATTATAAACTATTCATTGTTATTGAGAGTAGCTATTATTATTATTATCAGCTTAGTAGAGAACGGTGGTATATAGTATAGGTATTAGTGTTTTAAGTGTTTATCTAGAAATAATTTAGATTTAATCGATTTGGGACTATGTGTGTAGTACAAAAATTTGGATATTTTAGGGACCGACCTACTTATATTTGTAAAGTATAAAACATATTATTTGTATATAATATAAGCATTTCTGAGTTTTTTTTAACTCATATAGGTACCAATATTCTGGGGTTAGGTATCTACCACACCTTTCAATCAGTATCTGCTTAGTAATTTTATTTTCCAACATATTCATCACTAATATTACAGTTGATGGAAATATGGAAATATTTTTTTACATAGTTAAATTTGAACAATTAAATTAAAAACAGAAGCATTTGTTGTACGATAAATGGTTTTTTCATGTTATTTACTATGTAGGTACCTAATATTGTTTGTTAAGCTTACTGTCGAGACTGAACAAACATTTCAGATGGGGTTTTACTTATATCTTACATGTAATGGATATAATCGAAACTGTACAGAAACGGATAGAGTAAACAACCTAAATAATCCTTCAGTTTCGGTCGGTGTAATGTGTATAAAGCATTATGACTGAATAGTAAAATAAAAACGTAGAAAAAAGTAGAATATCCTTTAAAGGATTTGAAAATTAAAAAAAATCGACCTAAGTTCTTTGAATATTTATATTTATTCTCTTACGAAATAGTTGCAATACTCCCGGGTAGAAAAGTAGTGTAATATAGTTTAACAATATTTCTCAAACAATTTATATATTTTTGTGACACGAATATTCGTATAATGAGCACGTTTTAATTTATGTTGGGTTGTGTACACAGGCAAACTGTCTTCGTACATGTCGTTGGACAGGCCGAAGAACCGGATCAGGAAGAGGGAGCAGCCGACGTGGGAAGAACAGCGACAAGGCGGTCAACAGTATCGTTCGTCAACGGACCTGACGACTTCGGCGGCACCGCCGAAACGACGATCGACGGCATCATCGGGCGGCGGCAAGTTGACGAGGAGCGTCAGCGATGCGGGCGACCGGGACAAGCCGCTGGCGTCCGGCGACGGTGGCGACGCAAAACGTTCGATATCGTTGTTCGGCACCATCCAGCGGATCAAAACGAAGATCAAAAAGCGTCCGACAGCTATGGCCGCGTCCGAGCCACCCCCGCGAAGGACGCAGTCGGGGGCTGATCGGTCTTCAGAACCGTCCACGCCACGCGTGCTGACGGGCCCGTCACCACCTCCGGCGCCGATTCGAGCGAAAAAACAGCTGTCTCCCATCATCGAGTCGTCACCGCGGGACGAGTATTTCAAGTATACGGTCGGCGGCCCGTTGGGCTACAGCGGCGCGTCCCCACCGCGCCCGGTCCGCGGCCACAAGGTCGACCGGATCGTCCGGAAACTACAGCACCAGCAACAGCAGCACCAACAACAACAGGCGGCAGCGGCGGCGGCCGAACTCGCCCGTCAACCGTCGCCACCACTGCTGCCACCGCCGTCGTCGCCAGACTTTGCCCACGCGCACAACGGCAACGAACCGTTTTCGTACACGGCCACGTCGTCGCCCACCATCGTCCACCTACCGGACGACACGGCGGCGGCAGCTGACCGACCGCCACCACCGCAACGACAACGACAACAGTATCGCTCGGCCGGCGGCATGGACGACACGTGGACGTCATACGACGATCTCAGCCACAGGCGGGACGCGCTCGAATCGAGGCTGCAGAAACGCGCGGCAACCGTGGTGGTCAGACCACAGCGGACGGGGTCGGGGGCGGCAGTGCGCGTGCGAACTCCTCCGGATCCGGTGCCGGACACGTACGCGACGGTATACAAGAAGAACGAGACGCTCGGTGGTGGTGACAGATACTTCGAGCGAAAGATCGTCACGGAACACCGGTTCGCCCGGAGGACGCCCAGGCTGTCCGGCGACGGTGACGATGACCATGATGACCACGAAGACGATATCGATGCCGACCACCATGACCTTCATCACCGTGACGCCGCCATCCATCGCGACACCACCGTTCACCACGACCATCATCACCGTGACACCGCTGTCCGGCCGCCGGACGGCAGCCGCGGCCGACCACCGACGTCCCGGACCTCGTCCGGCATGCCGAACATCGTTTCCCGGAATAACGTGACAGTCGTCAACGCGCCGCCACGCTCCGCTTCCGTTTACGGCGCCGAAAAACCGGCCAAAAAACGTTCCAGACTGGACAAGTTCAAGATGCTGTTCACCGGCGGCTCTTCCGCGTCCAAGGAGAACAAGCGGCCATCGTCGTCCACTAAAGCTCAGTACAACTCGTCCGATCCCGAGTCTTACACGTCGTCTTTGCGCAAACGTTACAACGTGTTCACCGGTACCGACAACGTGAGTACACATAATAACGATCAAAGCGATACATTGATAAAGTAATGGTGCAGGAATACCTAACTTAATATTATTGTCGTCTTACGCAGTCTTTGCGATAAAGTAATAATAATTAACACCGTCAATATCTGTAAATTAGAATCGTTCTATAAAAATATCCGCACATACTTATATAATGCTCGTCGTTGTGAACACTATATCGTCAAACTTCAGTAAATGTCTCTACACCCCTCTACCTCCTGACGTTGTGCTTTTGTAATTTTAGTCAATATTTACTATTCAATTTGTACGTCTTAAAACAACATTTGTACGAATCTGGTTCCGAAAATATTAGTGGATTCGACTATTCGAGTAGGGGAGCTGTTACTTGGTTAAGTTTGTATAGAAACGTGGTGACAAGTCTGTACCTTTCTAGTAGGTAGGTACTCACAAACCACAAAGGTTGTGGGCTGTGACAAACGACTGCTACTTCAAACATTCCATTATCCCAATAATTAGTAAACAATAAACATTTTAGCAATCTGCCAATCTATTCTGTGATCTAAATAATATATAACCTATAAAGAGGTCCCCTTTCCCCCACGAGAGTTGTAGCGGTACTGGACGTCCCCCCCACTTTGGGCTACGATATTTCCCTCCCTGAATCAATATACATTTTTTTACACATAATAAATAGGTTGGAAAATTGGTTCGTTGGTTTTACCCGAAATAAACGACCATCATAATATATCGACTATCATCATTCACGTTGATTTATTATCCAATTAAATAGGCACTGATTGATAAACCAAAATTATGTGAAAGTATTATTGAATTATATTTATATATTAATTTAACAATTATTTAATAAAAAAATCTCGTTAACAGTACCTACATTTATTCATTTGCGTTTGTAATTTGTTATTAATTATTGTTTAACATTTTTACTTTTAATTTTTTGTCCAGAGGAAAATTGTCCCGTTTGGCGGGAAAAGTCCAATTAATCGTGAGGAAAGGCACAGAGGGGAACGCCCTACATTCTCTGTAAATATACCTATGGCTGCATATAGTTATAACATTAGAGGTGTGGAAACGTTTTGCACCATTTTGTCCCGTGTACACTGAACGTTTTCGATACATTGCGGGCCCACCAGGTAGTGTTGGTTTTCGATTATGACGCATATATCATCGTGCGACTGAAGTCCGATATTTGATGACGAAATTTTCCAGACACGCTCGTATCGCAGACGAGTACCAAATTCGGGCAAATTTATATTCTCGCCCTCGCCATCCAGTAATGTCCTATTACGAGTCGATTAGTCACTTTTTAACGACGCAATGACGCCGAAAGTGTTCGATACCATACCATATTATTTTATTACATTTTGTCCGTGCTTATTATTGATTACACGTTAAACATTTAAATATTTTATGAAAATCTAAAACTATCAAAATGTTCGAATAATATCGAAGACTGACGAAAAAAAAATCATAAAATACACACAAAATAGATAGGCGTATTTTTGAGATGTTTTATTTTTATAAAACGATCAAACGTGGGCGCGCATTAGCTGTTAATAACAATTTAACGATATGGCGCCGTAGGTTAAGCCTAGATTAGTCTAATTGACTTGTTCATTAACGTTTTCCCCAATTATTATTCCGTGACACTTCAAATGGTCATGCACGTTAGCTGTTTTTTTTTAAAGAAAAAAAAACGACGGGGAATGTGAACAAACTAGCTCACCACTGTTTGAATCTCCGAACAAAAGTCCGATGAAAAAAAGTGCTGCTAAAAAGAGTGTGAAGGAATAAAAGTCCCAAATTCAAAAATTATTAAGTTGAGTCACCTAATCTTTAATAATATATCAGTATCAGGATCTAATCATATAATATTATATGTTATAGATTATCACTTTAATTGGGAAGTCGTAAATTACAAATGCATCACACCTAGGACTAACCTTAGGACTAACTATATTAAGTCCATATGCATAGTCAATTTATGTGTCACATAAGGCATAGTTGAACATGTAATAGCGTACACGCGTACACGGACAACGTATATTATGAATTATGACAAATTTTGTCATGTTTGTTCTATGGTTTATGGTCTGGCATTCCTTCCCCTCGAACGGGTTTACGAGGGAATGGAGTTTTTAAAACAAACAAATATTCCTGAAGCAAATGAATTATTAAATAACTTCTACATCACATCATATGTAAATGGTTTGTCTTTGAAGCAACTTTCAATAATAAATACAGAATTAATAATATATGTGAATCATGGAACAATCACTTCACACACTTGGTAGGACATAGTCATCCAACAAAAGTAGTGCTAATTCGAAAAATTAAACTCGAGGTTGGAGCCGATGGGGCAAATATTGCACCAATTAGCACAGGATAAAAAATCGAAAACCATGCAAAAAAATATGAGGCTCCAAACGTTATGCGAAATTGCGAACGCATTAAAAACTCCGAGTTAGGTGTTGAAGAGATTTTTACTCAAGTTAGAAACAATGTTAGGACACGGCCAAGGTTAAAGATATATTTTTTATTTAATAGACTAAAGTAATATTTGGTGTGTAATGTCATAATTTATGTAATTTTTTTGCCAGGAGATCATTTGAAAACCAAATATAAATATAAATGTTTACCCGACTTTTATGTCATAATTTATGTAATATTTTAGATTTTGAGTGAAATGATGAATGTATTGATTTTACAATGATGTGTGTTTCTTTTTTTTTTTTTTTTGTGTCTGTCATCACCTTTTAGGACAGTAAAAATGCTTAGATTTTCTTCAACAGTATCTTTTCTGATAAGAAAGTTAAACTAGTTGGTACTTTGGGTCGTCAAAAGTAAAAATTTTTCAGTAGCTTTCAAAAGCGCCGTGAAAAACAAAACAAAAATTAAGGAAAAACGGGAATTTTTACGCAAAATTTGTTTTCGAGAAAATTGATTTTGGTTTTTGGTGCAACTCTTAAAAAAATGGCCGTAGATACATGAAATTTTGACTGAATGTTTATATTAGCATTTTCTAAATATTTTGACCTATTTTGAGCTTTTTACGACATTTTCAGTTTCCATTTTTTTTAGTTTTTTTTTTATAAATATCAAAAAAATTTTATTTGTTGGTTAAAAAAGCTTGAAAATTTAATAGAAGGCTCCTAGTATAGTGTTTCAAAGGTAGATGAAAAAAATTAATAATCCATAGTCACAATTTTTTTTTATAAACATCTAAAGTTCAAATATTGACAAAATACGTAAAAATGACGAACATTTGCAAATTATTTTGAGTTATGAATTTGTAAAAAATTTTCTTTTTAAATCTAAGATTTTAAAATGTAATACAAGATTCCTCATAAGTTTATCTATCTTTATCAAAAAAAAAAATGTCTATAAGAAAGTCAAATTAAATTTTTATGAGCGTTTGAAATTTATATTTTTACAACATTTGATATTCACTCGATTTCTCATGTAACGATTTCCTTATTTTGTTGTAATTAAAAAACGAATGACTGTAGAATGTAGATACTTGAAAATGTCACTGAATGTTTATATTAGCATTTTCTTTATACGATAAAATTTTGAAAACAATTCGACTCTTTTGAGCTGTTTACGGACATTGTCAGTTTTCAATTTTTTTAGTTTTTTTTTCTATAAAAATTAATAAAGTTTTATCTGTTGGGCCAAAAAGTGTAAAAATGTAATACAATGCTCCTGATATATTATTACAACAGCAGTTGAAAAATATTAAAAATACATAGGCACAATTTTTTTTTATAAGCATTTAAAGATCAAATTTTGACAAAATTTATCAAATTTAAAATTGAATAATTATTTCGTAGTTAAAAATCTATAAAATGTTCAACTTTTATATCTAAGGATTGAAAATTTATAACAAGATTCCACGTAAGTAGTTAATTCTGTTACCAAAAAATCTAAAAAATACATAAGCACAGTTTATTTTTATAGTCATTTTAAGCTCAAATTTGGACGAAATTACATATTAAAAAACCTGGAATAACTATTTTAGTTGTTTTGTTGTGATTGTATAATATTATTCGTGAGTACTTGAAACTTATAAAGTATACTATTATATATCTCTGATAGTTCCATGGTTTGTTGTTGATGTATGACGCGTTACCTAATGGATATTGTGATATGAATAATTTAGAATTTATTATAGATACCTATTATAGGTAAATTTTTATTTTAATACCATAGATAAGTATATCTATATATATGTCTAATACCTAGACTGATATATACCGTCTTCGCTCAGAATCGTTTTTCTTATACAGTGATATTATATCATTGAATTCAAACTTAATACTATCCATTATACACTACCCACTTGTAACCTACTGCACAGCAGAGCGACATCCACTTACCACCTTTTTAATTTTTACTGTATTTTTACATGTCAATTTGTTGTGTAATATAAACATACATTTTTACCGGACTTTTTTATTCGTGGACTTTTTCCATCTGACTTTTACTGTACTTTTTTTGTCGGACTTTTAAGTATAGAATACCCTACCGTTTGATTAAAATCACTTAAATCACGTAATTTACCACAATCCCACGTCGACGTCAATTAAAAAAGTTATTGGAAAAACGGACAAAATTACGAAACTTTTCGAAACGTGCGAACTCCTCTTTTGTAAACATGTTCAATGGGTATGGTTGAAACCTCGTCGCCAACACATTATATTAATACACACACATAATATATAATGTTTGCCATTGTATAATTGTTATTACTGCAGCGTTGCACAATCTATAGGTTATCTAGTTAATAGTTATTACTGTATTAGGAGAAACAAAATATGTATACCTACGATAAAATTAAAATACGAAACCGATATATAGGTAGGTAACTGAAAAGTTAGACTTGGTATAGATGCAACGATGTCATCCTACTGCAACAACATGCATAACAATTAACATTTATTATAGGCGAGGCTGCGAGGCTGGGCATTAACGAGTTATAAAGTTATAGTTGCTTTCAACTAAATAACATAATATTGAGATACATACTTTTTTTAAAGTAAATTATAACTTATCGAGTTAAATTGTTTTCCCCAATATGTTGTGAATAAAAAAAATATTATTTTTATAGACAAATGAATATATAAGTAAATAACCAGAAAGAGCTATTATTAAAAACTATAATACAATAAAATTGCAATCTCGCCAAGAAATATTAATTTAAAATCTTATAACAATAACACTACCAGATAACCCAGTTCGGAATTAAAGAGATGTTGGTCTTTTGGTCCTCGATCTCTTAAAAATGAACCTATATATAAACTATAATTTCAGTTATTATGGTTCTATCGTTGGAAGTCTCTGATATTTTTCCGTCAAAAAATCTTAAATGTATTTTTTTATTTTGTCCATACATTTCTGTTATATAGGTTTATTGTATACTTTCAAAAATATGTTAATTATGCTTTGCCATGGATTAAACATAATATGTTATCGTAAATACTGTCACAAAAATGACTCTGATTTTTAACTAATTAACTAATTTTTAAATTAATTGACCAGCTTTTTTTTCCATTTACCTAACTTGTAACTTTTACAACTTAAATAAAATAAAAATGACTTAAACTTTAGCTACAAGGTTAGCTTACATTTTTCAATATAAACATTAAGTCTTAATGAGTTAGAAATATTAGTTATAACCTTGATTATAGCTTATAGGACGAAGGTAGTGACAAAACGAGTACATATATATTTTGTTTTTAATTTACATTTTATTCGTTGATTTAGAAGGACTTCACACCAAAATAATATTTATATTATGACCATCACTTCTATCCGTCACAGAAAACGCTTATTTATCTTACAATCTTTTCTATTTTTTTTTTTTGTGGCATCGACGACGCTGCCGGAACTGCTTAAATATTACATCGACACTTAAGCATTACATCGACAATTTATGGTACAATCTAAAAACCAAATAATATTTTCAATAGCTTTTCGTAGTAATTTTTTTCGTACGTTATACAACATAAATTGTCTTAGATATACCTAATATTTTGTTTTATCAGAAACATTATTTACGTAATTATGGATACTTAATCATCGTTTCTTGTAGGTATAGGTAATATATAAATAATAATAATAATTCCTTAATTATTCCCTTATCGGTTGTAGTAAAATGATTTATATAGGTACACGTCGCGTCCATTAATTTTCAGGATTCAACTTTGACTACAGTCTACGGCAGGACTTAAATCAAAAATAATAATAACGTTTAGCGTTATATGGATAATGAATATTAAACGTTATGATCGAATGACTGTTTAACGTTATATAGAATTTAAACGTTATTCAATTTATGCATTTAAACGTTATTCATCTTAAGCATTTAAACGTTTTAAAAATTTAAACGTTATGAAGCTTTATCGTTATCTGATGGATATAGCTATTAGCTTGTTTCCCACACAAAACAGAGTGATTGAAAAATATAATATTACAAAAATAACCAGAATATATATTTTACTGATATTTATAATTTTATAAATATTTTTTTTTTCAAGCAATTAAATGTTTCAATCGTTGATCGTTTCTGTTTCGTTATCCGTTTTCAATCGTTTATCGTTTACCGATAGGTTATCCGTTATCGATTTCAATCGTTTTTTGATATGTTTAATGTTATACTCATAATGTTATTAAAACGTTTTGAAGCCCTGGTCTACGGTGTAAGCTGTGTATAAAAATTTCATAAAATATTACTGGAGCATAAAAATGTCGTTTACAGTAGTAATAATTTATAATTAAAACGTATTACACTTAACACATAATTTGTTTTGTATTTATATTATTGTTTTATTTTGGTTGATATTATTCATCTTGACTTCATAATTCATACATAATATGTGACGTTTAGAACAATGGGGTATCCTAATAGTTTACACTAGTGTTAATTTTAAACACCTAACCATGCACGTCTTGTAACCGCACGTGTGACCACATGCTGATAAATGATAATATATCATAGCATTGGTGGTTATTCTTATAGGTACTATTATCTAGCATTAAATTTATCCAATTCTAATTTTCTAATTATATATTTTGTCACTTCAACTTAAACATTTTTATTTGTTTTTTTTTTAATATTGGGAAGTGGGACTGACGCACTTTTGATAAACAAAATCATTAGAATAAGTATGATTTGATATCATTTGATCACAGTGATCACACCATTCTAATATCATATTATCCAAGAATCTAGGTGATATTTATTTTGGTTTCATAAGTTAAATCTGTCTGAGTTAAGAGAGAGTATAATATAACATGGTACAAATAAATATAAGTAGTAGGTAGGTAGGTATAATATCGTTCACGAGCATACGCGTTCGGTATAATTTCTAAGGTAATTATCATGTAATTTGTAGAAACACATCACATGGGTTCCGGTATGATTATAATATTCTCCATTCTCCATCCAACCGCCTCCTTGGACGGTCATATGGCGTGAAAGTTAAGAAATAAGGAGTAGGTACCGCAAGTATTCAAAAGTACTATAGCAAACTATTTTAGCACGTAATTGTGGGTTAAAAACGTAAACACTTTACTGTTGACATATTATTATCACCATAAAAATATATCGTAAGGCGTACCTAAGTGTACCTATGTCCTATACTATTATGTGTGTTTATTTAAACCATTAACCATTACAATTTGTATTTATCCGCGCTTTAAAATAATATAATATATATTATATTCGTATTGTTGTTCGACATTTAAACTTATGTACTGATGTACCTAGTATATTATATTTCGTTGTTGACTGCAGACGGCATTAAAAAAATATATTTCGTTTTCAAAACATTTTCGGTGCCTATGGGCTAAATATTATGAATAATATGTATACCTACTCGTTTATATGTATATAGGTAAACGCCTCCTCGTTGTTGATATCGAGTGAGGTGTCAATATTATTTATTTATTATCCGCGGAGAGTCCACTTTGTACAGTTAAACAAAGTTCAGCGATTGACCATTCAAACTTATAGTGTCAAAAATATTACGGGAAACGCGTGTAGAGGAAATCTTCGTTTTCAATACAATATATTATAAACCAACTGAAGTTATGCAATACCCACACTATAAATATATATATATAAATAGCTAGATAGATAGACAGTATAATCTCGTGTACGTCTTTATTTGGATGCGAACCATAATGGTCAACACCCGAAAACTGGTTTGTCACGTAGTATTTCGCTATATTATCGCTATAATCCTTTCTCCGAGGTACCTATATAACGCTTTATTATGACGTATTAAATGATAGTACCTATATAATATATCTACTTAGTGCGGTGTGTTATGTGTGTGTTGTATTACAATCATAGTATTATTATATCATCGCAAAGATAAAAATTCCGATTCGATCGATCGACCCGTGCGGAAACTTTACGCGCAGGTGTAAAACCATGATTTAAAGAGGCCAATCCAAACGTCTCCATAACTCTTTGCTTCTTGACTATTACTTCTAATATATATATATATATATATATATATAGAGAGAGAGAGAGAGAGAGAGAGAGAGATTTAGGGATCATTATCAAGTCGAGTGACTTACAAGCCTTTACCTACTGTCGAGCAATATATTAAACCAGCTAATACTCAGCTAAATAATATAACAAATATTATACGGGGAGAAATATTCCCGGCACGGCTCACCTTCAAGCGATAATTAACCCTGAAGACTTCCGTAATTAAGCTTTGAACAGGCCTTTATTGTTTCCCTCATAATGAAAAAATCTCGTTCTAGTTCCACCGCTGCAGCTGCAGTAATTATTACACAGTTTTTTATTATTATATCGTTATAAACGGTATAAAATATGGTATAATTAATGTGCTTATACCTCTCATGCCTGCCATACTTCAGCATAATTACTGAATTGAAAATACATAATATTATATCACTGCTGGCGGTGATAATAATATACTATAATATATACCTAATGTAATTGTATTTTATTCAAAAATATATAATAACCGCGGCAGATCGATTTCACCGTCGCTGCGCGCATAATGTAGGTAATATAAAATATATATAATGTTGGGTATACATTATTTATAATATATAGAAATAGATATAAGACGTGTGTATAGGTACCGTATTTTCGAATTATAATATAATATTTTACATAAATTATCAATTTTCATCGTTTTCGGGGGTAGGGCCGAACGTATCCATCGCACGTCATGCCGTCGCTGCCAGTGGCCGATCGCGCCCGCGTGTGCAGAAGTGTACATTATAAATTATAATAGGTAATAATATTAATATAATACGTTTCCGCCGATCGAAACTCCTGTCACAATTAATATAGTGCTTTCTCCACGCGCTTATATTATATTCGAGCTGCAATCTAACCTGGATGTCCATATATGCGCACACGACGGCCATCCGGTGCTCCACGCCTGTGTTGTCTATATGACTATATCCTTGTCCATCCTTGGCCTCGCTCGTTGCAAATACTACACACACACACACACACACACACACACACATACACATAGTGATCCCGCGCGATTCACGTAATACCACAAAAATCAGTAGATGATATTATTATTATATACCGCGCTTATACCTAAATACATATATAGGTACCGCAGCGCAGATGGTCACCGAAAAACGTTGTTTTCATTCCCGGGGGCTCTCTATACTGGGACGATCTGCAAATTGTAATAATACCGTTAAAATCGAA
>NC_042494.1:98360667-98389481 GCF_005508785.2 Acyrthosiphon pisum | reverse complement strand
TTTACATGTTAATAACTTTATTATAATATGGTAAATTAACACAATATATAATATTTTATTCCAAACTTAAAATTATTAACTTCATATAAATATAGGTTTCTAAATTTTTAATAGAATTTAGAATTTTTTTATGTTAAATAAATATATAGGTACCAAGAAACAAACATTTTTGATTGAGTAAATTCTAAACAATCTATATGATGTGACTATTTCACTGTAAGACAAAATAAGTTTTAGTTCAATATGTAGGTAATATTAGGTATACATAAAAAAACGTTACAATCGAAAAACAGTCAGTAAATGGATTGTGTAAAATAACTTCTTACTGTTTAATACTTTAATTATTATAGCCAGTGGACGGCGTAGATTTAATTATGTTAATATTAGGAGAATAATATAATACCAAACAACATTCTCGATATTTTATAACTATAGTGTAAGTTATTATAATATGTTTAAAATTTTGAATAATATGTGATATTATAATGTGATATGTGTACAATATTTTAAAAAGTATTAAAGTTATATGGGCACCATAAGGTTTTTCACATTTAATTACACACAAGTAAAAATAAATAAATATATTTCATATCTTATTACTTATTAGGTAGCATAAATTATGCGTTTGAGCTAGGAACAAATTATATCGAGTAATACAACACAACAATTTGTAATAATGAATTTTATTACTAAGCCCCAATTAATGAAGATTATACACTAATAAATTCAAGCTTACGAGTTGATCAAATTTTAAAACCTAATGTATTGAGCACTGTTTGTAATTAATATAAATATATTATATTACTTTTCTTATTTTGACAACAAAAATTGGAGACTTCAGTGTGGATTTAATAATGCAAACATGCTATGCATATTAAAATTTAACTATGTGATCAGTATAATTATTATAATCTATTGTGCGATCTTTGCATAATCAAATTTAATCTTAAAATGTAGGTATATGAAAATTTCTTATTTTGAATAATAATGTTTTAAGTTGTATACAAAATAGATTACTCAGGAATATACGGAATTGTTTGTAAATACGTATAGTATATTATTATATACTATTATTGTTATTATCATTATTATTATATTGTTTTTTTTTTTATGCGATTTTAACTGGCACCCATATTATGATGTATAAGAATTTCATGTTATTACAGTTAAGTACATTTTAAATCCATATTATATTTCTTTTAATTAATTAATTATTCACAACACTTATGGTTTTCTTATTTTGAAGAAATTAGAACGTACCAATTGTATAATAGTAAATGGTAGATTTAGGTGAGCAATACATTTGCTTTTGCATGAACATTGGTCTATCTTTGCTAATAGTTGGAAGGTCACAGGTACCTACTTCAATATTATAATACTAATACGTTTGTTTAAAAATGTACCTAAGTACTTAGTACTTACATAAACGTAGTCATAGTCACAAATATTATTTTCATAGAACTACTGCTATGATGATTTGGTCTTAACAACTTGATCTTTATTCTACTGTTTTAATTTAAATCTCACGTGGTGTTCGGCGTTCCTATATTATTATATATTATATTATATTATATTATATTATATTAACCATGAACAGCTCTTTAAGTAATTTTGGAAAACAAATGATATTGATATTGAATTCACTAAATGTATATAGGATAGATACCTATACTATTTATAGCTAGTATATACCAATGCATAAAAACATTTACTTTGAAATTAAATGTATAGCTATTTGTATAAATTTATAGTTTAAATCACATCGATACATAATATTATAATCATGGTATAAATTTTAACTATACACATAAGTTACAACATATTATTATAACACAAGAATAACTTAATGACGCGTATAAAGCCCCGTATTAAAGGTAAACTTGACCTCTTGCAGATTTCCAAGAGTCGAGAACCTCAATTTTATACATACGTACTGGAGCTTGGGCTAGTGAAGTATCTAGCTCCTCATCATTCTCGGAATCGTGACAATCGTCAAACTAAAAAAAAATGTAAATATAAAATATTTAAATGTATATATAGCGTGAAATCATTTTTATGTTCCATTACACAGTTAAAATATTGAGAATAAAATAAATAGGTACTTAACACATTTGGCTCAGAGATTGGGATATATGTATATTCAATATTTCTATATCTGCTTCATTATAATATAGCCAATACCGGGCAATACCCATTATATATTCATTCATAATTTAAGAATTAACGTTGGTATATAAGTTTAATGTTTTAACTTTTTAATGACAGACTTCTAGCTAATCTAATTTAATCAGCTTTATAAATATATATAAATAATATATAACTATACTTAATTTCCCAAAATATTTTTTGTAATTTTGTAAAAAAAAAAGTTTCATACAAATATATTTAATTATTAACCTATTTAAAACCTTAATAAATATTATATAATATTTATTTATTACACGTTAAACTTACATCAATTTCAGTGATAATGCCTTTTCCAGACAACCCCGAGTCTGATCGCTTGATATGTCCACTAGTAGTTTTTTTCGCTTTATTCAGGGTTTCTAAAAATTTGAAAGTCAGGTTTTGTCGACTATCCACTATGCAGAATGCCAATATTAGTAGAAGGCATACAGCTGTATTCGCCCAAACTATTAGTTGAGCCCAGTATGGATACCTCATCTTTGTTAAGAAATTCTGAAATATTCGATAAGTTTTATTTTATATAAACTTTTAAATTTATTTTGTACTATTGATATTGTATATTTGATCAATTATTGTACTTTTACTACCTACTTAGGAAAATAAATATTTGATTGATCTTGCGGTAAACTATATAATTTTAATGTAAATATGTCAATACCTTGGAAATATTCGTATTTTTTTAAAAGCTTATTGTTATATACTTATATAGGTACCTGATTATTATTATTATACCTTATTCAATTTCTTTCACAATTCTTAATTGATCACATTTTAATAATACCTATTACTCCCTCGACTATTTTTAAGTTAAATAATATATTAATAATTAATATCCATGATGTGATCTTAAAATTGTACCAATATGAAATGCATGATTTACATACTTTATAATTAATATAACGAAATGTATAGTAAAAATGTTCAACATAATAATATGTATGGGATAAAATGTTATATACCTATTAGTATTTTATAATGATTTATGATATTTTCTCATTTTTATATATTGAATATTTTTTGAGCCACCCCCATTAATTTTATATTTATGAACTCTGAAACTTATTTTATAACTTAAACTTTTTGAAAATATCTATATGTCAAACAAATCAATTTAATTAAACATTAAGATATTCCTGTGAACGAACCGACCAATCTTCAACATCAGAAACGAATTAAAACGATCAATACAATATATATTATACTATATATAGGTGCTATATAATACTATTCATTATTTTCAGATTAAATATGTGGTTTATTTTAAGGTTCCCCCAAAGCTGGAATTCGCACGAACAAATACATCAAATAAACATGTACAACTATATTATTTAGCAGTTCAATTAAAATTACTCACTAACTATACCAATAGCGTAAATCCATCAAGCCACTCAAACTAATGATCTTAACCTCAAAGTAATGCTCACGTACCACAGTATATACTTAAGTATAATAGGCGGTGCTCAATATTAACTATTGACACATAGCAACATGCATATAAGAGCCCGTGATTCATGAACTTTGCTACAATAACTCGTAGGTATCTGGTATATATTATACTACCAGATATCTCCATAGATTATATAACATAGAATATATCCATTAACATATCTGAATTTTAGATTCTGAGCGGAGCGATGAATGTATAGTGATTTTACAGCTTTATCATGGTGTTTTTTTATTTTGTTTGCGTTACTCTATATTATATATGTGTACACGTTTTATAGAAGAAAAATATGATTTGATCTTCAACTTTGAGGATGGTTTCTGATAGTAAATTGGAACAAATTGGTGGTACTTTATCAAAAACAAGAACAAAATTAAGGAAATTTAACTCAAAATCAGTTTTGATTTTTATATCATTCATGAATAAATGACCATAGATATTTTAAATTTTTATTATTAAAATCATTTTTAAAGTGTTTACTTTTTACTCTTTTGAATGACAATATGCCTACATTTTGTATTTATATATTCCGAAGCAAAATATTATTCAGGATATTTTGCTCTATAAAAATCATATTTCGGACAAGTATTTTTTTCAACAATTCAAATTTATCTAAAAAATATATCTGTGGGATAGGTAACCCGATATACCTGATATAATATGGTAATTTGAATATTTTGTACTTACACTTCTATGTGTCCAGACTTCATATCTGAATCCATCCAAAATACCAACCGTCAAGATAGACGAGAATGTTAATATCAGCAACATTGGAGTAACATGTCTCCAGATGAATATAGAAAGACGACCAATTGTATGTCCAGTCATATCATATATATCAAGTAAGAATCTGACAATAAAATTATTTATAATATTAATTCATGAAAACTAAAATATTAATGTATACATTATAAGATAATATACATACTGTTTATATCCATAAATGAAAACAATAATTAGAACCTCACAAAGAGCTAACACCGTTAAACACGGATTTATAAAAACTTCTGTGTATAATGACAGCCAATATACACCCGTTCTAGTTGTAAATACCAATCCACAGATACAACATATTGTACAAAGTATGCCTATAATTAATATTTTAAATTTGTATATTTTATTCATCTTATTACTACCGGTGTAATATAATCTTATCGTATATCAATGATTAAAATTAAAACAACAGATAGGTACCGTATACAACCCTTATGGTTACATGATTCATCGAATTAAAAAATGTTACATCTACTAGTTTTTTTGGAGTACATATTAATATATATAATATACCTATAAACATTATATACGATAAAGGATTTATATTTACCATCGTATAGTATAGTATAATATCTGTCTATCTATAACAATTTTTAAAAAACGTACTTGAAATACTAAATGTAGACAATTTTTTTAAACATTTAACTTCAGTAAGTGCCCAGACAAACCAGCTCAAAACACGTATCAACCATGCTGTACCAATTGTTAGAATTAGTATTTGCGGAATGTTAATGACAAATTTGGTTTGATTATAGCCAGTAATTTTCTCAAATGAAAAAGTTGTAGTAAACTCTCCGAGTGCTATAAACATCAGCCCAACACCATTGCTTGCCTGTAATATATTTAAAAAAATATATTGCCAAGGTTACAACTTACAAGTATTGTAATTTATTAAGATATTCTAACATATCTCATTTGCTTTCCTTCGTGTAAAATAAATAATATAAAACAGCAATAATATTGATATACGAGTATTATACCTTATTGGAATTTGGAATGGATTTAATTTTAGTAAAAACTCATACCTTTATGCTATATATTCATAAATTACATCTTAATTCACAAAACCTCAAAATATATAGGTACCTAAATATTTTTGAAATTGTATTTGTATCATTACACCATAAAACCACGTATTTCTTTAATTATGGAAAAACGCATATGGTGATAATTACTTTCTTTTAAAGCAAATGCTTATCTTGAAATCAATTACATTAATAACACTTGTCACCCAATTACTTTGAAATATTAAATTTGAATATTTTTATGAATATACGAAATTAAATTATTATACATATTAGATTCTTTTCAGACTATCATGAAACGTAGGTAGGTATATTTATCAAAATATGTTGATTAAAAGAATACCAGCTATTTTTTACTGATCGGTAAAAGTTTTAATTATTTAATAACATCAATTCAATTATTGTAAATGGTTTCGAAAAATACAAATAATGAATTTTTTTACATTAAACAATAACAAGTATATTTTAAATATATTACCAATTTGAATTGATTTTCCATGTTACATTCTTGTACATCAAAACTCATCAGAGTGTCGTCTAATTTTCGACTAGCAATTAGCGCATCATAATTATTGCTGTAAAACACGTGGGCAGGCATGTCTTTAGAATTATCCCATTTATAAGCTGATCTAAAAATGATGAATCATAAGAATGACGTAATGTTTTTATATTGGTCATAGAAATTTGAAACATGGGTGATTTGAAATCGAAGCAATTAAAAAATATTATGAATATAAATAAACATGTTTTGTTTTCAAATCACCCCAATATAAGTTGTTATCGTCGTGTAGTTTAATTATACCCGATTACGCAATTTTTAATGTCTTGTAAAACATTTGGTATTATTGTGGAAACTATAAACCAAGTCCACACAAAGACTAAAATGAAACTGAAAGATACCACCACAGTAGCAGTCAACAGAAAATTGCTTTTACGTTTAGAAGATGAACCGAAAGACGTCCACGGACCATGTACTAATCCCAATGAACAAAATACTTGGATAACTGCGTCAACCCAGATCGGGAAAACCAACAAGTCTTTTAACTATAAAATAATAATGGAAATATTATATTTTCTTACAGGTATATAAAATAATCTTTATATATATTATATATATTATTTTAATGAAAAATTTAATTACCTCTACAGACGTGATATACAAGAAGCTAATATATCCATAACCTGATTCTACAATGTATACAACAACTAACAAAAATGGTAGAATTGCACATGTCATAATTTGAATATAAAATGGTAATCTTTGAAACATTGAATTCGAAAAATTAATGAACACCTAAAATTAAAATAAATAAAATTATGTTAAATAATAAATATACTCTAGAGTAGGTACTCAGGTACTCTAACTATTATTATATCAAAATAATACATACTTGTATATACTTGTTTTTACATGTAATCCAAGCTGCTGCCAACATTAAAGCTAAAGAAAACCATGTGAAAAACAATGAAAATGCTTGACCCGTTTGTATATCACTAGTTTCATCCATAGAACTTGTTACGTTTAACACAGTTTTGTGCCAGAATGACTGAGATCTTTTGGGATCAATAGATGGTTGCCCATGCGGAGGCCACAAGTCTGGAAACTAAAAGAAAATAACTTTACAATAAGAAGGTATCCACATAAGTTAAAAAAAAATATATTAAATAAAAAAAAAATACCACAATCCTTTATAAGAGTGGCGATGGAGTTATATTGTTTTATGTACAAATTTAAAACTAATTATAACTACCTACCAAATCTAAAATTTTACTTAATACACAAAAAAAAATACAACTTCCGAAATGTTTTTAGATGTATATTATTAATGTTATTCAATAGGTACTTCATAATAATAATAATAATAATAATTATTACCTTATTCATGTCGATCATATATTTAGTTCCCCAATTTATGATCGTTCCGTAGTAGCAAGCCATACCGATATTAACTAAGCACATAACTATACCAATACCTCCTAACTGAGGATTAATTGTTGTCCATATTGTTATGCTGTTGTGCCTCAATTTTTGACCGATACCGATTTCCATAATAAGTAATGGATAACCCACTAAGCACATAATGACCATATATGGTATTAAAAATGTACCTGAAATTAAAAATTAATGTAATTATAAAAACATATTTACCTACAATTTTATGTTTCTTTTAAACGATATATTATAACAATAAATTACAAATAAGGTAAAAATAAATTATTGTTTAATGTTTCATATTTCGTATAAATATATTTTATTTACAATGTGGTTATCAATAATACTATTTTACGGTTTTTCATAACAATAACCCTACAAACTTATTTTCATAGTTACTAGTTTTTTAAAACATTTAAACAATAAACAAAATTTTAGAAACCGAAATGAACAAAAGGGGAAACAATAATTCACATAACCAATGGTCGTTGTATGTATCTAAACTTAAAAGCTGTAAAAAGCGCCGAAAAGAATATTGTCCAATATGCCAGAAGAAGATTTTAATACTTCACTATAACAAGTGAGCTATCATAAACTTAAAAATGTAAAGTATGTCATCGATCCATTCTAATTTTTTTAGAAACTTTAAAGTACAAGTACTTCAAAAGTTCCGCTTTGAGCTACCTCATCTGCCTTTAGACTGGAAGTATTCAAATATGATCTAATTAATATTTTGGAGAAGTAATCGTTCGATGTTTTAGATTTTAGCGGAGCGATGAATGCATTGATTTTACAATGATGTGTGATTTATTTCTGTCTGTCATCACGTCTCATCGCCTAATGGGGAAAAATGCTTTGATGTTCAACTTTGAGGGTGGTTTATGGTAGAAAATTGGATCTAATTGGCAGTCTTGGGTTTTGTAAAATATTTGGAATAAATACTCGAATACTTATGAAAAATAGTACCTATTCCGAATATGTATTCGAATACTTGATCAATATAATATTCCGAATAAAGTATTTGGAATACTATAAAAGTATTCCGAATACTTAAAAATATTTTTGATAAATAGGTATATGAAACAATACCAGTTATAATTTTGATGTTGTATGATATTATTAGATATTATTAATTCCAAATTTCCAACTCATAAAATATAAATTTTGTATTTTTGTTTTAAATCAAATGCAAAGGAATAACATGCAAATCAAACAATTTAATGTTCATACTATAAAAGTATTCCGAATAAAGTATTCAGAATAGTTTCAAAAGTATTCAGAATACATCACAAAATACTTTACTATACCCAACTGGGGCGTACCCAGGAATTTTTCAAAGGGGGGTCCAAATTTTTTTAACATGTAAAAAGTATAAAAAAATGATATCATTGAAAAACTAACAAAAATGTTTATTCATAAACTCTTTAAATGGTAAAAGAAATAAGCATAACACCGTAATCTTACAATTAAAATGTAACTTTATGTATTAAAATATAATTTTTAATAGTTTAAAATTTTAGTCTATGGGGGGGTCCAGACCCAAAAACTCCCCCCCTTGGGTACGCCCCTGCTATCCAAGACTGCTAATTGGTTCTATGTAGAGTCCAGTAAACATTTTTAGTCAATTTTAAAATAGCTGGGAAACCCTAAAAAATATTAAGAAAAACGGGAATTTGTACGTAAAACCAGTACTTCAGTTTGTTTTTTTCGTGGAACTCATAAACGAATATTCGTATATTAAAGCTTCGACTACTATGGCCATTAACATGTAAGGTTGGTAGGGTTGATAGGGTACGGTTGGTACGTTTGGTTAGCAACACGTGTTTGTGTGGCAAGTTTTTTTGAACTTGCCACACATTACGAACTCCGGTGGTCACCCATCTAGGAACTAGTGGCCGCGGACGTTACTTTTACTCTCAAGTCTCGACCACGTTGCGTGATTGATTGTAGCCACTGCGCCACATCAACATTTTTATATTAGACTTTTCTATACATTTCAAAATAATTTGAAAATTGTTGAGCTATGTTTAGACATTTGACATTTTCAAATAGGTACCTATTTTAATTTCATTTCTCTTATCATGTCAATAAAAAAAAAATGTTGCTCAGTCATAAGGTTTCTCTTAAATTGTTCATAATTTTATAATATCAATTAAAAAAAAGGCGGGTAAGTCGTGGATCTCGCTCTGCTGTACAGTAGGTTACAAGTGGGTTACTGTAATGGATGGAATTAAATTTGAATCCAATGATATTATATCATTGTATACGAAAAACGATTCTGAACGGAGATGATTTGTCAGTCTAGGATATATTATTTTTAAAGAAAAACTTATGGAGAACCTTGTACCAAATTTTAAAAACTTAGTTATAAAAGAAAAAAATTTTACGATTTTTCAACCACTAAATTACTTGCAAATTTTCGCAATTTTGACATATGTCGTATAAATTTGAACTTTAAATGCTTATAAATAAAAATTGTGACAATGTATTCCTTTTATTTTGCAACTGCTATTGTAAAAATATGTTAGGAGCCTTGTATTAAATTTCCAAATCTTAGAATTAAAAAGAAAAACTTTTATGAATTTCTGTTTAAGATGATTATTTGAACATTGCCGTAATTTTTACGTATTTAGTCAAAATTTGAACTTTAAATGCTTATAAAAAAAAATTGTGCCTATGTATTTTTATAATTTTTGAATGGGAGTTAGAACAACATATGTGGACCCTTCTATTAAATTTTCAAGTATTTTGTCCCAGCTAATTTTTTTTTATCAACATTTATAAAAAAAAAAATCAAAAAAAATCGATTATTTCAATTGCCTATAAATAGATTAAAAATTAGTGAAATATTTTGAAAATAAAACTATATAAAGAAAATGTCAATTTAAACAACTGGTAAAATTTTCAAGTGTCTACGACTCATACTTTTTGAATAATAACAAATATCAAAAATCGTTTGAGGCTAAACCGTTATTTAATGCGGTTTTGTAAAAATTTAAATTTCAAACACTCCTAAAAATTTTTTGTCTTAGTCCGGTTGAGTTTTTTTTACAGATATTTAAAGAAAAACTTATGGAGAACCTTGTACCAAATTTTAAAAGCTTAGTTATAAAAGAAAAAAATTTTACGATTTTTCAACCACAAAATTAATTGCAAATTTTCGCAATTTTGACATATTTCGTATAAATTTAAACTTTAAGCACTTATAAAAAAAAATTGTGACTAACGATTTTGGATTTTTTTTTATCACTGTGAGAACAACTTATAAGAAACCTTGTATTAAATTTTCAAAGTTTTCTATCCAACCAAAAATTTTTTATCGTTATTTTAAAAAAAAATACTTAGAAAAATTGAAAATTTCATTTGTCTATAAATAGCTCAAAAAAAGTCGAAACACTTTGAAAATTTAAGCCCTGTATAGACACGCTAATATAAACATCTGTTGCAAATTTAAAGTGCTACATATTATTTTTTGAGTACAGTAAATAGTTTTCGTTTTGTCAAAAATTGGTTTTGCGTAAAAAATTCGGCGTTTTCCGGTTATTTTTTTAAGGTTTCTCCTGCCGCTTTTGAAAAGTTATTGGGAAATTTTTCACTTTTGAACCCCCCAAAGTACCAACTAGATTTCACTTCCTTTTCAGAAGAGTTACAACTTTGAAAAATCGGAGCCATTTTTATTGCTCAAAAGGTGTCGTCGGCCCCAAAAAAAAAAAAAAAAAAAAAAAAAAAACCAAAAAAAAAAACACACATCATTGTAAAATCAATACATTCATCACTTCGTTCAGAATCTAATATCGAAAATAGGTACATATATTTTTAATTTTTATTACCATAGCCATTTAATAATTTAATAGAAAATTAACCACATGAATTTTGTGATTTTAACTCTAAATTGAATAATTCGAATTCAAAAATATTCTACATATCAATATATTTAACTAATAACTATATAATATTATAATGTTTAAGTAATTTTTAAGGTATACATTATAATAGGTACATGAAATTATTTTGAAACTAAATATAAACAATTTTATGTGGAAACTTATATAATAATTTAAATAAATAATGCTATGTAGGTATCAGTGTATAAAAGAATTAACAGTTAACACGGTTACCCATGATATACATTTTAGCACATATTTTACGATATTCTACATAATATAAAACATAAATTAGGTAGGTATTTAAATAATTTCTTGTTAGTAGAATATAATTATAATAAATACTATTTTGTTTGTAAATATTTAGAAATCATAAACTATGAACCACTTTAACCTATAGATGGTAGGTATATTAAATACTTAAAAATCAATGAAGTCTTGCGTGTTAAATTTAAATTAAATTCTGATGTATCACGCGAAAACTGTAGATATGAGAGAAATAAAAAACTTAAAACCGTGTACCTACATCATTTTGATATCTAAAAAACTAATAAATAATAATTATGATTACAACCTTTAAAGTATAGGTAGGTATGTAAATTGTAAATAACTGTAGGCATTTGACATTGTTGTATAATATGTTTAAAATGTTGTATGAATACCTATACTAATTAGTTATTGTATAAAGTTCTATATAAGTATTAAGTATGTATAATGACTAACGAATGGATTAATGGACACAATATATTATAAATAATATATAAGTAGAACATTTATTAATATCAATTTAACAATGTAGGTATTAAAGTCGATGATACCATCCTTGATCATATAGTCCCAAGCAAACAAATATTAATTACACTTTTTTTTTAATCAACAATGTTAGTGCGATACCACGGTGACAATGAAAATTATGACAGATTTACTAGAATTTATTATGTTATTGTTTAAGTAAATTAATAGACATTTATATTTCTAGTCTCATAGTACCTAATTAAAAACAATAAAGTATGGATACTTGATATAAAGTGTATATACTATAATATACTTTTATAGTTAACGAAATTACTAGTTATTTTGCTGTAAGTTAAAAACAATAATCTCTAAGCCTCGACATATTCGTCAATTACTTTTTTACAGGAAACAAAATTTGATATTTCAGTGCAATATTGAAGTTATAAAAATCGAATTTAACAAGTTTGCAATTTTCTTTTAGTTTTACCTTAAGTATACACATTTTAATTATAGTGTATTAAGTATAGCTCAAAATTATTTTTCATATGAAATGATTGCTCTTATATTAATTGTAGTAAACACATCACTAACCTAACTTAAACAAGTGCCAACATCAGTCCCTGTGAAGTACCTTATCAGTGGTGTATTTACGAGTGGTGGGGGTCCAAGGGGTCCGGACTCCCACCATTGGCCCATAATTATGTTATTTTTTTTTACGGAATTACAATAATTATCATAAAAGTAACCCACATCTTTGTTTGTGTTGGGAATATTATGTGAACCTTCCCTTCCCCCCCCCCCCCATGAAAAACCCTAAATATGCCACTGTAACTCCTTATAATATACTGTATGGAGTATTTAATTCACATAACATAACATTTAGCATTTTATATTTGATAGTATTATATATAATTACGTATTAAGCACAGTAGCTACATATTAAATAAAATATCTGCTATTTTATAATTTTTTTAGTATTGAATTTCCCAAACCTCATATGCTTTTAAAGTTTATAACTTTAAACATATACAAATGTATATTATTCAGCATGATAATTTAACAACCTTTGTTTTTATTTGTCATAAATTATTTATGTGTACCTACCTACTAATAAATAAATATTATGAATTCTTGTAGGCATGTAGAGCAATGTTCAAGAATTTCCGAATTACGGGTCAAGATGTACAACGAAGACGTGGTAAATATGAATAGAAATGATGAATGTGCAATATGTCTGGACAGTATGGAATGTGGACAGAGAATAGCTCGACTAAAGTGCTTATGTGTATACCATAAGGCTTGCATAGACTTATGGTTAAACAAGAATATATGGTGCCCGAATCATCCACCCCTATAATATTATGACCAAACTTATCGAACTAATAACAAACTACATGGCAATGGAAATGAACCATTATAACACTGAACAATCAAGAAACATTAACAAATTTATTGTTTGTACCTATACTACGTAATCGAATCTCAAATATAAAATAATTAATAAACCTGGTAAATAATTTAAGTTTTAGTTTTAAAATTGACAATTTAAGTTGTATTTTACTTTAATAAAACAGTATATATTATCAAAAAACTAATAAATTATTAAACTATTTCAATGTTATAAGTGCATCTTATATTTTTGTAAGTTATGTAGGTACATAAAAAATAAAAACTTTTTTTTATGTATTAGGTCTTTTGTTCATTAACTAACAAGTGGGGAAGTGACATTTACTAAAAATCAAGTTTAGATACCTATAGTGTAACTTAATCATGTTATTTAAATCGATGATCCGATGACAGTTAATTAAATTCTAAAACATTTTACGATTTAAATTAATTTCCAAGCTCAGGGCAATCAAATTTATGTATATATACTATTTTTATTTTTATCAGTTATCACGTAAAAAAAAATATTTTCAAATTATCGAATGTACATGTTCACGAATAAGTAACTACGTCACGTAAAAGGTTAAATGTATATACATACTTAAGCCTATAAACCTATAGGTATATAATATGTTTCTTAAATAGTTTATCATTAATTAGTATACGTCAGATCTGCATTTGTAGTTTGCGTCTTAAAAACACATATATACGATACCTGCAAATTGAGTTCAGCAGACCAATTTTGTTAGCTTTAATATTTTAGTGAATTGATTAATTGAAACAAACTTACAGATATAAATACTATCTGTGTTTGTTATTTTTTTTACTATATTTCAATCTGTAATAAGTACCTATGATTATGTAAAATATTGGAATCAAAATATGCTCATAACTCATTGTGTATAGTATGTGTATATATGACTAATGAGATAACCCACGGGGATATTGCGTCCCCTGAGCCACTAGTTACCTAATACATTTGTAATTGTAATAAGCATTATATTATTCAGGTATATGTTATAAGACCAAAGACAAAAACTTACCACCACCGTACTTGAGGCACACGTAGGGAAATCTCCAGAGCGTTCCAAGTCCGATGACCTGCTGACAGGCGAGCATGGATGTCTTCATGTCGTTCGTTGCCGTCTGTAGCTGTCCTTTGCCGCCGCCCCCGCCGCCATCGTTGTCATCTAGACACGTAGCGGCCGATCTCTTCTGCGGCCGTTGGCCCTCCAGTTCGTCGTCATCGTTCGGACGGCCGCTGCCGTCGGTAAGCGGCACTAGCTCCTGGTTGTCCCTGGGCGCCATTTGCCGATTATGCGGCAGTTTTACACGGTTGATATCACGGTCTCCTGGTCGGGACCACTCTATACACTTCAGCAGTACGATATTCGATTATTCTCCCGTTCGCTGCAGTATCAGCATGTTCGCCAGAACGGGTGGCGTCAAATCTGCAGCGGACCGCGGACGCACAACGAGCACCGCGCCAACGCCGGATATTGCGGCGGCGGTATAATATAATGTAGGTGGATGCACTAGCGCTAAAGTTAGGAGGGATGTCGCAGTGGTGTGTTGCGTACTTTCGCTTGCGTGCGTTTGTGTGTGTATGTGTGTTTGTGTGTTTGTTGGCTTGCACCACCGTCTCCCCGTCCACGAGCGTGGAAAATCGTTGTCGAGCGCGCCTGCTCGACACCGCCGCACTGTCCCTTAGTAACGCGGGCGCCCTCTGCGCTGACTGAGCGAAAACTTTAAGCTGCGTGGCCATAATAATATAAGAGCCCGATAGAAGGTCGCCGCCCCCTACCCGCTTAAAGGGTCTCCGTTTAAACTATACCAAAGAAATATTGATACATGGACAGCGTGTCCCCATACCCTGCCGAAGATTGTCTAAAGTACTATAACATCATTGGTATTAAGCATATTCATAATATGAGTAAATGACATTCCTTTTTTCACCAAACATATACTTTCATGCCAACACATAAAGGAGAGAGAAACGATGGTTATCATTCGCACAGAAAATTTTGGGCTATAAAGAAACTATTATAAGAGAGGAAAGAGATTATGTAACGATATCACGGTGGTTATATAATAATAGTCTCTCTCTCTCTCTCTCTCTCTCTCTCTCTTGCTATTAATGAGTACCTATATATAATATTTATATATATATATATTTTTTTTTCTAAAAATGTTAGTCCCTGGTCCTTGGACCTATGCTATATAACTCCATTTCACTATACAGGTCTAATTGTTTAAACTATTAATTATTTAAATTTTTAAACGCATATGTTTATGTAATAATAAGTATACATAACCGCATGCAATACGGTTCAACGATTAGGTATATTAGCTATAGTGGCAACCTCAGTGTTCAAAGAAAAAATTGTAAACGGTCAATTTTTGTTTTAGTCAATATTATTGCACTACCCGATATTTCATCAGTTTTAGATTACCAAGCACATATAGCATTGAATATACTATATCATATATACCTTAACATAATAAATTATGTACCCATAGATATGGTAAAAGTGACGTGCAACGAAAGTGAAACAGAATTTTAAAACTGTTGAGGTTTCAAAGTCGTTTTCTAGGTTCAAACATACAATCAGTGGTTAAAGTAAGGTTGGGGGGCGGAGAGGGACGGAGTCCCCCTTCTTATTTACGGTAAGATTATACGTCCCCTTTAATTTAAGTCTCCAAAGTCCGGGGGGACACTACTAAATTTTAGTAATTTATTTAATGGTTTACGCACACACACACAACGATTATTTACTGAATTTAGACTTAGACTTTTTAGTTTTTACCACACAATCGTCTCATGTAACAGTTTTAGATAAAGCTGATCCTTATAAAGATTTATTTAATAATTCATTGATAGATTTAACTATGCTTTCTCCAGATAACTGTGATGTACAGTTTGGTGGTATAAATATAAGCCGTTTGCCTAAAATATTTCAAATTTATCAAAGAGCCAGTGTACGAGGATTTCGTGAATACAAAGTGTCTTATCCTTCAGTAAATACAGACATTGAACCATTAATGACTGCTGTAAAGACTTTGGCTATTTCTTTTGCTGAATGTGAACGGTCCTTTAGTTCAATGAACGAAATTGTTTCTTCAAAAAGAAGTGTGTTGACTAGTGATCATATTTCATCGTTAGCTTTCATTAATTGTACTGGACCACCAATTGATAAATTCAATCCTAACATCTATATTAAAACTTGGATATTGTCATAGAAAAGAACTGCAGATGAACAATGTTGTCCAAAAAGAAAAAAGAAAGATGAAGAATCTTATACATCTTTAAGATTATGTTTAAATAAATAGTTACCCATACTGGTTAATGGTTATACTGTATACTTGTACTTATAAATAACATTTACATAGCTTATGATACCACTGTAATAATTTAAATAAATTAATAAAAGAATATGAATAGTTATATTTATTATATATTATTTTTATTTGTTTTTTAATGAAATGTTTAATATTAAAATGTAAACACATATCTTTTTTAATATTTCAGGCAATGAATTTCAATTTATTTTTTATTTAGCAGTCATTATATGTTCATTAATTTGATTTTACATACTATTAACATAAACTTTTTATGAACAAATAACAAAGGTGTGTGAAAGAAACAAATTATACTTAGAGGGTAGTGGGTTTCTTAAAAAAGTTTGGTTAGATATAGACATTGGAAGAACTCGGGAACGCTCCTGAATTTTTGGTGACTTTAGTCCCCCCCTCAACATTTTTCCCACTTTAACCACTGCGTATAATGATTTATAGGTTACAGGTAGTACCTACCTAGATTAGGTATATAATATTGCATTTAAATTGGAGATAAAATAATGCAACATCTACCATTTTACCATATTATTTATTCAATAAATCAATAGGAAGTCAATCCCACTATTACAAAAGTATAGGTAGGTACTAACGTACTGTCGTACCTACTGATATTAAAATAACAAATAGTTAGATAAAATTATATACCAACCACTCAAGTTATTATTATTATTTATATTATTTACCTCAACCGAATATCATCATCAGTACCTAATAAAGAAGGCACATCCAGTATGTCAAATTCCAATTATCGCCCCTTATTTCAATAGTCTGCAGGTAGTCAGTTGCCGAATTCGAGCTTATATAAAATATAAGAGTCGCGGAAGCAGCTCTTGAGATGTAGATGTAGATGTAGATGTCTACATCAATTCTCATCGATTCAACAATTAATTGGACATAATAGTATTATATGTTGTTCTTCTCTACTGAAAATATTCGATTACATCAATTCAAACTTTATAAATTTGAACTAATTATGAAGTACCCACTCTAAAGAGTAATTATTATACTAAAACTTATTATTTTTTTCAACATTTTTAGTACCTAGGATATTTGTTATAAGTTTGAACAATGAGATTATTTAATGATAAAAAATGAAATAAAATAAAATAATGACGTGAAAAACAAAATGAAAAAACCTCCCAGCAGAGGTAGGCACTTCAAAGTTAGTTATAAATTATAATATGTGTATTAATATTTAATACTAATAATGATAACATAAATAATAATAAATTATGTTATTATTATTTTTACATTTTAATAATTAATAATTGTAGGAAGTCACCTTTTTTAAGGGTATAGCCATAGGCGCAAATAGACAAATTATTTTGGGGGGACTAAAGCCCCTCCTATAATATTTTCTAAAAATTATATATGCTCAGTACTAATAACTGACTTTTGAACTGGGGGGAATTGGCAGAAATGTGGGGGGACTAAGTCCCCCCCAAGCCCCCACATATTTGCCCCAATGGGTATAGCATCATAATATATAATATTTAATAAAATGTGAACGTATACAATTTTAGATTCTCTTCTAGTACCTACTTTTCAATATAATCGGGAAAAACAAATAAAGATTAGATGAAACGGGAATTATTTTGCTTTTTGTTGTAAGTCAAAACTGAAAAATTGAATTTTTCACTAAATATATTTATAATAGAATTTTTTAGACATTTTATAATTTTCAAAATATTTTGGTTTACTTTTTTTGAGCTATTTATATATACATTTATAATTTTTGACTTTTTAAAATTGTTTTCAATTTAGATATACATATACAATTAAATTTTGGTTTTTGAGTAAAAAAGATCAAAACTGTAATACCGAATTCATATTCAAAAATATTGAAAATACAAGTCATAACACAATTTTTTACAAGTGGTTAAAGTTCAAATTTTTTGAATTTGTCAAATTACAAAAACTTACAAATTATATTTTCTGTAGTTAAAAATCCTACAAATTTTTAATTTTTACATTTACCTATAAAGTCAGAAGATTAAATCTGATAATAATTTCAGATTTTGCTACATTATTTTTTTTGATTTGAAATAGTTTACCATTAAACTAAAACAATTTACTATTTATCGAATTTGTCAAAATAATGAAAATTTGCAAATTATGTTGTGCCAAGTATTCAAAAACATGGTCTTCAGGTCTATTTAAAAATTTCAAAAATTAGAAATTGAATAATGAATTGAATTTGTACTTTACTAGAGTTGCTTGCATTTTTAGTTTCATCATATAAAAATAAAATATTTTTGACAATTTTGAAAATTTCAAAGTTACTACTCCTTATCTCATGAACGCGTTGAGGTATTAAATTAAAATTCATATTAAATACTTAAGTCTATAATACCTTTAAACTGTAACAAAATCAAACTTTTATGTCAACGCAATCGAAAGAAATAATAACAATTTAAGCCGCATATTTTCAAACTCACGACTACTTGCAAGGGAATCAAAACCTATAAGGGTACTTCAAGTCGATTTAGAATCTTGAAATTCGGCATGAAGCAATGTTTTGTCGCACATATAACAGAAAAATTCCGAAAACCTTAAATTTTTAGTTAGATCACATATTTTTTTTTTTTTTTTCAAATAATTTTAAACTTATTATCCTTTTCCTCATGAACGCGTAGACATATCAAGTTGAAACTTATATTAAATACTTAAGTCTAATACTCTAATTGCCATTAAGCTGTGAAAATAAAACAAATTTCTAAGTTAACGCAAATGTACAACAATTTATACCTTATACTTTGAAATTCGAACTACTCGCAAGTGAATCAAAACCAACATTTAGATTGATTAATTTATGATCCTCCAGCTTTCCATATTTTGATGTTATAAATTTCATTTTGCAATAAAAATACCATAACTATGACTCGATTGTCGTGATGGGTGAACTTTTACTTATATACCTACAGGTTTGTACGGAACCCTCGGTGCGCGAGTCCAACTCGCACTTGACCGGTTTTTTTTTATATTTTATTACTTCTTATTATTTCTTATACCTAACAAAAATATAACGGAAATATACTGTAGTTTGGTAGGTATCTATATGGCTATATCTATCTAATGTTTATCGCGGCAGTATGCCTACAGTTTATCTACCATAAGATTATACCTACATACTATAATAAGTAGGTAATAACGATAATCAATATTATTACCACGATTATAATATAAATCTAGATAATATACCTATAGCGTCATGAACATTTATCTCATTGATATAATCGATTTCATGAGGGACGTAGCAAACGTGAATTATAAATTGAATTTGTCACTTAGTCAGTGTATTCCGAGACGCTATTTAGTTGAGACTTGAGATGGAAGTTGAAATGGAGGTTTTTGTAATAAAATAAAATAAAAAAATTATATTTAATGGATATGTATATACGGTTCATCATAATCTAGCTTCAAGTATTTGGTGGAAATGTTAAAATAAAATTTCATAAAAATGTCCGGGCATTTTAGTAACTTCCAATGGTAAGCTTAAAAAATTAAAAAAAATTATATTTTATATTTTTAATAAAACATGTTTAAACATTTAATTAGATTATAAAAATCCAACAATTGAGGTTGAACATTCAAATGCTGGTGATGAGAATTTAGAAACAGTCGAAAAAGCCAAAATTTAAATGTTAAAACGTGTTTCCATATTTTCAACGTCAACTCCTTCAACATTTTTGCTGAAGTAATAAATCAGGTGCCAGAGCAGGCTTTAACATTTTTCGAAAATGAAGAAACAACCAAAAGAATGTTGCGACGTCATAAAAATAAAGGTAATCCCAAAAAACCATCATGTTTGTCCGAACTTACAATTAAAAATGAATGAGCAATATACAAAGACGAACGATTTTTGTTTTTTGATAATGGTTCGGGATCGAATGAGCGAATAATAATCTTTTCATTGGATGAAGGATTAGTTCATTTATCAGAGGCAGATACTTGGTTCTATGATGGTAACTTTAAATTATGTCCCGATTTTTTTTTGCAATTATATATCATTAGAGTTCAAAAGTATGACAAATTTATTACCCCAATATTTTGTTTACTTCAAAAAAAAACTGGTAGTACGTATGAAGAAACGTTCACTGCAATATTCAATAAATGTTCCGAATATAACGTTTTTCTCGGCCCTAAGATTATGAACATGGACTTTGAACAAGCTGTTATTCAAGCAGCAAAAACAGTTATTGGGGAACATTTGATAATACAAGGTTGTTTTTACTATTTGTGCCAAAGCACTCATAGAAAATTACAAGAGTTAGGATTTCAAAATCAATACTATATCATGACAACGTGTTTAGCCATTATTGTAGTATGATCGATGACTTTTTGCCGGTGCAAAAAGTGATTGAAGGCATGAAGTACTCAAAATCAATTTGTTACCCAGTAATACAGATATAATTGATTATTTTGATAACACATATGTTACTGGAACCTATAGAAAAGTCGGGGTTTCACAATTCAGACGGATTAAGCCATTGTACCCCCTGAAACATGGAACGTACACGAGGCTACATTACACTCCAGACACCGTACAAATAATATTTGTGAAAGCTGGAACAATAAATTTGCGCATTTAATCGGGCATAGTAAATAAATATAAATGTAAATAAATATAAATATAAATGTAGTCTAGATTTTTTAAAACATACATTTTTTTTAATAACAAATTATTATTGTGGACTAGATTTTTTAAAAATATTATTATTGTATTGACATCGACGTATTATATATCAAATTATTATTATTATTATTATTGTACAGGCAAACGTAATGTATATCAAATTATTATTGTTAGATTTTTTAAAACATATAACTTTTTTTTAAAATATTATTATTGTATTGACATTGACAATCATTTCTTAGGGAAACGTATTATATTATATCTAATTATTATTGTATAGGCAAACGTAATGTATATCAAATTATTATTGTTATTATAACTAATTATTATTGTAGACTAGATTATATAATGTTCAATTTTTATAACTAAGGATTGAAAATTTAAAACAACGAGGTTTAGATTTTTTATTTTTTATTTTGTAAGATTACTGTAGGTAAGTATAATAAAATAAGTATAATATAAAAAATTATATAATTATAAAGTATAAAAAAAAAATTATATATGAACTGACTATATATAATATTACATGCATATAATGTGTACTTATATTAGGTACATGTATACATTATAAATTAAAAAAATTAAATATAATTAACAATTTTGTATTTTCGGACTTTTTGTCCGGCAATCAAAAAATGAATCCGGACATTTTGTAAAACTTTTTTCATACCGGACTTTTTGACCGATTACCACGCAAACTATATATGTACTCGTTCTTAATGTGCAATAATGAGGTACCAACAGTTTAAGTAAAAAAATACCACGTTTACCCACTCATTTTTTTTTTTAGAAATAATCACTTTCGTAAATGTCATTGATTTAAAAATATTACTAGAAATTCGTTCACCCAAACCGACGTGAAAAAATCGCACCAGTTTGGACCTACGTTACCTGTTTCGTAGGAATACCTAATAATTCGTTAGTCGAAACAGATGTAAAATTATCTTCACATTATCCCGTTACGGGATAATGAAGTAAATGAATCATGTCAATTGTCAATGATATGGTGTAAAACTGCAAACATAGACATAAGTGACCGTAACATTGGTTTGTGTTCTGATCTAAAATGCCTCGTCAATGTTCGGTGATTTCGTGCTCGAGTATTCAAAGCAAACAAGGCACAAGCTGTCCAATTGTTTAAAGTTCGCGACTAAATTTTTATGCTTGGAACGAAATTGTTCAAAAAGTAAACGGCAATTCAAATCTCAAAGTGGTTTATGTCTGTGCTAAGCATTTTTCTAATGAAGATTTGATAACTAATTATAATGGACCTAATGATTTGGAAAAAGTAAAATCAAGAATTTTACATAATATTTGAATATGTTTAAATTGTAGTATTCTGTATTTCTGTAACATAATTATTAACTACCTATAGGTTAAAATACATTTGGTTGGGTTAAGAAAGGGAGCTATTCCATCAATATTTGATACATCAATTGATATCACGGAAAACTATAATACTATAACAACTGATTTAGGTACCAGACCCAAATTGGCTAATACTTAATGGTTAATGTTATATACACTGTTGGTTCTTTATATAATTCATATATTTTTCTAATATATATGTATATATTTTTTAAAATAAAGTTTGTTTTAATAAAGTAATATTTTAGGAAGTTGTTATATCCGGTAATACAGTCAACTCGCGATATAACGAATATCGATATAACGAAAATCTTGATATAACGAATAAAACTACCGGTCCCTTGAAAATATCGCGGTATAATATAATTTCGATGTAACGAACTTTCGATATAACGAATTTTTTCTCGGTCCCTTGAAATTTGTTATATCGCGAGTTGCCTGTAATACCAATCGGTAAAAGTATGGTCTTAAAGTACCTATTAAGTCAAGGAAATAGTTAAATAATAGACATTATTAATTCAAGTCATAAAAAACCTAAAAATTTTATATTCATTGCATTGGATATCACTCAAATACATTATTAATTTTAATAGTATCATCTCTACCATAGACATATTAATTATTAATATGTCTATGATCTGTACCCACATAAGTCATTTATGTTGTGAAATACCAACATTTTTCAAATTTTAATTTGCTTCAGTAATTTGTACTAAGTAGTAAACATCAAATAAATATACCCTTAGTTATTAAAATAATTTATGTTAGTTTATTTGTAAATGTTTAAAAGAAAACATCAAATTTAATAATTTTACAAAAAGTTTACCGGTTTACAATGAATATTATGATCAATGTGTAATTAATAACATAGATGGCGCTAGGTACTACACTTATACCTTTGGAAACATTTGGGGATCACTGATTATGTTTTTGATACCAGTCCTGTATATCTTGGTCCGTGGTATAAACAAAACATTGAAATTATTTTTTTAGGTTAGCTTCTATTCAATGAAAATATGAAATACGAATACGGTATCTGTCGACATTTTGATTTCTGATTGTCGGTTTTTTGATTTGTATTTTGTAATTTTTGTTTACAAACTTCATTCTTTTATACTTTGCTTAAGTATAATATTTTAAATTATCTCAAATAGTTATATTTCAAAATTTAAACTTCGTTTTTTACTAAGTTATTTATTGAACATCTCTCTGTGACACAAATTCTATACAATGTAAGTAAATGCACTTAGAAAATAATAATATAAATTGATCTCTGATAGGTACATACGATCTAATCGTATGATTTAAGAACTTATATTAGTAATTAGTATAATAGTATGTATTAAGGACAAATAAATAGCATTTAGTTATTTTTATAACCTAACACATTCTACATAATAATAAAATATAACTATTCAGTATACGTCTTAGTAATTACTTAATCAGGAAAACATACATTATGTAATGAACTGAATATAGTTGAATTGTACTTTTTGAATTACCTTAATAGTTATTGACACTTAAACACTGGTATATGGATATTAATAAATTTCTTTTTAACTTAATTTTTTATTTGGGCTTACTGTTACATACATTGAACAATAAGCTTATTTGATAATACTAAATATGTCTTTGATTAAAATATACATTTTAATACTTATTATTGAAATACCAACTATATATTATTATGCTTTGACTCCGGCTTTGACTATTCTTAAAATTGGTGGTTTTTACTATCAATTGCTAATAATTTATGTAGCATACCTATAGATATATACAACAACTAAATAGCCGTCTCCTTCTTGTCATCGAAGTTGGCCACCATTTACAAAGCAGGCAATGTTTACAAAACAATTTCATAGTATATATGTATAGATAAATATATATGTATATAAATAAATGTAAACATTGCCTGCTTTATAAATGGTGGCCGATTTCAACATGGGTCACAACCGTAGTATAAAGACGGCTATCTAGTTGTTGTATATATCTATGAGTATTCTTACATATTGGTGTAAGTTAATGTTATGTTTCCAATAATTAATTTGTAAATGAACAAAAACTTAGTTTACATTAATATATCAAATTTCAGTGTACGTTATTTATTTACTCACATGTTATGATTTTATTAATGTTATGTATGTAGGGCTGCAGTAGCAAATAAACCTAAATCTGAAATGACCCCCGAAGAGTTGGCAAAACGCGAGGAAGAAGAATTCACTACAGGTCCTATGTCTGTCCTGACTCAATCTGTCCGTAATAATACTCAGGTGCTGATCAATTGTCGTAATAACAGAAAACTTTTGGCAAGAATCAAAGCTTTTGATCGACATTGTAATATGGTGTTAGAAAATGTACGAGAAATGTGGACTGAGTTACCTAAGACTGGCAAGGGCAAGAAGAAGGTATATTAATTATTAAAATAGTATAAACCAGTATTTTTAACTTTCATAATGCATGTTTAGACATTGAATGAGATAGGAAATGTAATTATTTTTATTTATTAGCTTTTACAATTTTAAACTTTTTAGTTCTTATTAAATATTGATTATTGTTTTAGGCAAAGGCAGTTAGTCGTGACAAGTATATTTCAAAAATGTTCCTACGTGGTGATTCAGTAATTTTAGTTGTCAAGAACCCTAAAGAAGCTGTTCGTCAACAACCACCAGCTCCTTGAAATATATATTCCACTTTGTAAGAACTAGATTTAAGGAAATTTCCATAAAAAGTGTATATATTGATTATTTGACTTGATTGTATTATAAATTAAAAAATCTATATTGAACACTTCTTATTTATTATGGTCAACCGTAATAACTATACTCTGTTCAGGTTAAGTTGATCTAGATGTACGACAAAAACTGATTGTGGCCGCACATGCCCTACCCAGTACACCGCGGTAGCCATTGAAAATGAGGAGTAATGGTGGTTTTTGACTAATGGCAACCAATCACAAAGCGTAATATCATTTGGCATCGATCAAAGGGATCTGACCTTATCGGTGGCTCACTATGCATGCATGAAGGTGGATCAACTAAACCTTAAGAGGATGTCAGCTTAATATTTGTTATCTCTCTCTAACTCACGTGCGACATGGACAATTTCACGTTCACAATAATGATTATACCATATTAATTTCTCAAATTCTAGTGAAATGACCTCTTATAAAATTTAAAGTTTAGAACATTATCTAGGGCATCTCATAGGGGTCTTATTATATTTTAATTATAAGCGAGTTATGAGTATTTTAAAATCGTTAATATTGTACATCATAAAAAACTCTACTCGCTTTAAAATTAAAATATAATAATATGAGAATATATGAGATGCTCTAAATAATGTTCTTAACTTTAAATTTTATAAGAGGTCATTTCACTTGAATTTAAGAAATTAATATAGTATAATTATTATTGCAAACCTAAAATTTTCCATGTCGCACGTGAGTCAGAGAGAGATAACAAATATTACCCTGACATTCTCTTAACAGAGTATAATATCGTTTGAGATACTACTGAATATGTTTTAATATGTAATGAATCATTATATTATTAATTATCATATTTTGAAAAAAAATAAACATGAATGTTTTTCAGTTAATAATATTTTAAATTTGTCAAGTAGGTATTTGAGTAAAATAATGCAATTACTTAAATATTATTATAAAACATTTTCAGTACAAATTTATGTTTAATACTGCTTATTTTATTATAAAATAATAAATTAAGGTTTCCTTCTGTGCTAAGTAGTCAATTATTTTGGCAACAATTAAAATTATTAGGGATAGGTCGTTACCACTTTTTACTGATATCCAAGACTCTAATATACGTTACCGATAACCGATATATTTAAAAAATAAAATTTTCGGCATAAACCGTGAACCAATATTAAACATGCCACCAACCGATATCAGTTACTGCCATTAACCTTATCAATAACCTATACATTTGTAATATTAATAATATATTATGCTGATTGATTTGGTAGTTTTTTTTTGACATGTATATTATGACTTATGGCTGGGGTCATTCTATAATTTTGTACGACACGAAGAGCATTAATGTTACAGTTTCCATGATAGCCAAACAGTAACAAAGATGATATTAATGTTACAATGTCTCTCGGTTCCCCCTAGAAACCGATGATTAATATATTTAGGTTACCATACCAACCTAATTATACTTTTTCTAGATTCTGAGCGTAGCGATGAATATGTTACATTTTCTAGACATGATACATGAAAATTCTTTAATTTACCTTTGAAAATCCAGTATCATAAAAATTTAAATTCAAACACTCATAAAAAATTAATGGTGCTTTTCGTGCTAACTTTTTTTTTTTTGATTAAAGTCTCTTTTTAAAGAGTCTTCTTTCAAGATTTATAATGTTAGCTTTGAAAAGTAAACATGTATATACATGTCTGATGTATCTGCAATCTGCCTGCAGTGGAGATACTCCTTTTCTATAATTAAACGTCATTTCAACGAACGTTTACACCGTGGTGGGTATATTTTTTTATTGGTTCCAATATTAGTTTAAAAAACCGAGTATCAGCCCACACCTAAAAATTATACCACAATACATTTTTAAAATATACTAGCTGATCCCGTGCACTTCATTTCCCGGCAACCAATAATTATTATTACAATAGCTTCAAAATCCATGGCAACCACTTATATACTAAAATTTCCATCAGAAATCTCAAAATCTCTGTTTGAGTATTTCCCAGGGTTGGCCTCTCCCTTTTTGAAATTGGCCTATCTTCTGCCCAGAGGTATAATCTATGTCTGTACTAAATGATCCAGTGCACTTTGTTGTCTGGCAACCAATAATTAGTATTATAATAGGTTCAAAACCCATGGCAACCAAAGGACACACAGACAGACAGACTAACATTAATTTATATATATATATAGATTCAGTCCTATTTGAAATGTTTTTTTCTAACTCCGTAAATAATTTTTACAATTTCTGAACTGTACTTTTCTACCATAGTATATTAGTTACTATAAATTATTTCATTAATAAATAAATTGAAAACCTAGCCAAGTTTGTATTTTTACCACAATTGTATCAGTGTATTGGTGTGTTAAGTATTTGGTACATTTTCCTTTTATCTTTATCTTTAGATGCCATGATCTTCTCATCCATTTTGTAGGGTAATTTTTTTTGCCAATTTTTGCAATTGATCCTGTCAAGAGGTCATTAGGTGCTGAAAATTAGTTTTTTTTCACTTATTCCTAGTCTGGGAAATCAAGAAATATTTTCAATTTAAACTGTCCAAGGAAGCAAGAGACCCAGTAAAATACTACAATCAGTTGCTCGATAAAATGTATGCGTTAAAATTGGTACTGTAAAAGATCATATTTTCCCATTAATGAATGACTGAATCTGTGTAACCACAGTTGATATTAAGATTATTATATGCTTTAATGTATTTGATTCATCCTATCATTTTATTTAAATTGTATAACAATTTCTACAACTAATTAATAAAAAAATTATTTTATGAGAAAGTATACTGTAATATTGTATACTAAAGATTTTGCTGTGTATAAAGTTTTAGTATATTTTGTATAGTATGTTAATTCAACCGTAGCAACATTATATATGTACTAGCTAAATAACCTGGCGTTGCCCGGGAAAAAAATTGTGATTAATTAACTCCCTTTGGGTGCAATTCACTCTGCGTAGGTATGGAAGCAAAATCATATTACATTTTAAATTTTAGCCATCACGCGTGGCATTGCCCGTGAGTTTCGCTTATGGTAATGCGAACAGTATAATATTATCAGGTATTCAGGTAGGCAATCTGCCTGCGGTGGATTGTGGACACATTGAAGAGGGAGATAAAATATTTGTAGCCTATTTTAGTACAGCTTTGTAGTTGAAAAAAATTTGTATACCGTGTACCTAAAATAGTATAGCATTTTGTAATAATAATATTAAAATCATGAATAATATTATTATAATGTTATAATAATATTTTTAGTCAATCATTTGCTATGAATACGTATTGAAGTTATAGATGATCATCCCGGATTTTTAGGAGTATTTAATATTTATATATTAATATATTTTGGGGAGG
>NC_042494.1:98350014-98359974 GCF_005508785.2 Acyrthosiphon pisum | reverse complement strand
AAATGTTTAGGAGGGTAAATCGTTGTGAGAATCGAGGAACCTTTACACGTATAAGATAGGCAATTACGATGAGTAGGGCCCAATGACGTCACGCGGCTATTTTACATTTCTTAATAATATCTCTTAAAGTAATAATTTTTTTTACATCGGATTTTCACCAAATCATTTCATATAGCCACAGTTACAATAATTTAACATTTAAAAATAATTTAAATAATTTTTTTTTGTGTTGTGTGCTCCTTTAATAAATAAAAAAAAAGTTTCGATTTCCAACGTGAATCTTAAGATTCCTGTTTTATCACCTCTTCAAAAAGCGAATACCTATCAGAAACTCCTTTCTTATAGCGTATCGAGATCAATAGAATATATTGTATTGGTTTGTGCTTCGACCATATAAAGTTATTATACATTTCTAATTCAAAATAATTTACAAATTTTCGCGATTTTTACGTATTATGTGAAAATTTGAACTATAGTTATAAATGCTATATATGAATGCTTATAAAAAAATGTTGACTGTATTTTTATTATTATTCATCTGTCATTAGAACAATGTATTAAAATTTAAATTTCTAACCTTTTTGACCCAATGATTAAAATTTAATTGTCATTTATAGAAAAAAAATTGGAAATTGAATATATCCGTAAACCGCTCAAAACAAGTTAAAATATTATCAAAATTAGATTGTGTTTTTTGAAAATGCTTATATAAACATTCAGTGAAAATTGCGGATATTTACGGTTATTTGTTTTATGGTTAGCCTTGGGTTGAACCAAAATCGATTTTTCGTAAAAATTCCCGCTTTTCCTTAATTTATATTTTGTTTTTCCCGGCGCTTTTGAAAACTATTGTGAATTTTAAATTTTTACTTCCCGAATACACCCCACTATATTCACTTTTCCATCGAATAAGATACTGTTGAAGAAAATTAAAGCAGTTTTAATGCCCTAAACGATTGCACACACAAAAAAACACATCAATGTAAAATCAATACATTCATCGCTCTGCTCACAATAAAAAAATGTGTCTCACGCAAAACAAATAATTTGTGTGTGAATCTTAAGTTTGAAAATACTAAGGAACATGATGCATTTTAAGAATAAAAGAAATCGGTACTACTGGAAGTACAAAGTTAAGGTATAAATTGATCAATTAAGTACGAAGCAGTCGATGCACTCGATTTCAATTTTTTATGTGCTAATGTGATTTTTATAGTTATTTGTACCTATAACCACAGAACAACTATTAAAAAATAAATAGTGAACTATAATTGTAGTATAACATTTTGTAAGTAAACATTCAATGTTTTGGTCATTGACTTGCGGTCTGCGACGCTATCATTTATTATCAGTGTTTTCTTTTAACAATGATAAGATTAACGATTTTTTTGTACTATGTACAAGAACGCGACACGAATTTGGTACGAGGAGTGAGGACTGAGGACAAAAGTCAATACTCAATCGCTATGAATTCTCATTTATTCAGTCTTCCTATTTTGTACAACTTAAAACAATTTAAAACGTAATTTTACGAATAATATAATATTTCCATATACAGAAATATACCTGTGTAAACAAAAAAAGACTAAACATAGACTGTCTTTTAAAGCCTCATATAGTCATAGACTAGACAACAACTGTAATAAAATTTATAATTTATGGTATTTAAAATCTCGAGAATTCGATGAAAAGAATTGTTGACATAGGCTAGTTGCAATACTGTAAGGAATATGGCAAGTAATTACAGTCAAGATGGGCAAATTCCAATTCCACCTCGCAGAACACGCTCGAGTACTTCGGATAAAGTAATGATGGTCCAAGTTAATTTGTTAGGTATGCTCTGAGTATTCATTTCTCCATTAGTTAACATGTAAACATTTTAAAGGTACCCTATGTAGTTGATGTGGTGGCCGAAAGATGTATTGTGCCGGCTATGGAAAGAATGTCACGAAGGGAGCTCAATATGGGAGAAAGTATATCACCTTTAGATCGCCTAAGAAACAGTATGGATGGAGTTTAATTTTTGTAGTTGTAAACGTGTTATTTATCTACTTGTTTTAAAAAAAAAACAGATGTAGACATGTCAGAAAATGTTGCTAGAATGGCATCACATCTCAAACAGTTGGAGAAAAAAAGGGATGAATTACAAAGACAATGTACAGCCATTGAGACTATGAATAGGCAAAGTGAAGTAAATCGATTAATCGATAAAAACAAAGAACTGAAACAAGATGTTTTTGTATTAAAAAATCTAACTTATAGGTATGATAAAAGTTGACATTTTAACCTAGAAATTGTATACAAATATTAAGAATGAAGATTTTTTTTTCTAGGTTGAATAGAGAATTGGAAAAATGTCAAGATAAACTGTTATCAAAAGATCAATTTCCAGAATCTGGGGGTTACATGCGAGTACAAGGTATCTATAGAGTTATATTAATAGCATTGCACAACATAATTAAATATTAAATATTTTAGATATTTTTTATTGTTTTAATCATATAACTTTAAATAAATACATAGTAAATATTTTTCTAAAACGCTTGAAATGAATTACACTTACTGTGTTTACTAATTACTTAATAATTTTTAAATGATAACTGTTAAAATAAACAAGCATTTTTTCCATTATTTTATAACAATTTTAGTTTCTATTTCAATATATGAACATGGTACATACAAGTATACAACATACTAGTCTTTCAGTATGATGAAACTACTAGAATCTTGATAGGCATTTGATAGAAACTAAACGAATTATGGCTTATTATGAGTAAGTATCAGTATGAACCGATATACATTTTTCTAAACATAATTTATTTAAACAATTAATTTATAACTTAGAATATTTTGCTATTATAATACAATTTTATTATTGTATGAACTAAATATATAATTAGGTGAGTTGTTATTGGCTGAATTATTTTAAGTGTTAAAAGATTTCAATTTGTGTTTGGATATAATGGTGAAAGCTTAACAAATCTTAAGAGCAGGGCTGTGGATTAAATGCACTAAAAAACCTTAAAATATGCATTAAAAACGTCAAAAAAATGCAATAAAATATGCACATAAAATGCAAAAAATGCAATATAAAATGCTAAAAAATATAGTCTAAAATTCACTTAAAATGGTTTTTAATTCAATTTTTATATTTATATTGCTATTTTAGGATATTATACATTAGTACATTATATTTTACATGCATACAATTTTGTTTATTTAATAAAAAAATTTATTGGATTTAAATTTTGTTTAATGCTATTCACCTGAAACATTTAAAAAAAAAATTTCATGTATTTACTTTGTTAAAATAATAAAACAAACTTAAATATATTTATTTATGGGTACCTTATTCATCTTTAGTCTTTAGTCCAGGGGTGGCCAACCTGTGGTACGCGTGCCTTTTGTGGCACATTTGGCGTCATTGAATGTGTGGCTAACGTCAGATAAAATAACATATTTCTTTTTTCTTTATTTGAAATATGCAATTTATACCTAAGAGGCACAATGGTACATGTGGTAGAGAGAGATATTACATATTATATTATACATTAATACAACTAAAAAAGAGAAGAACTAACATAAACATATTTACACGAAAACATGAGATGTTAGAAGCCATCCAACAATGACACTCACTAAGAAATAACATATAATTTTTAAATATTTCTAAAATTATGGTTTCCAATTTTAAATAAATCATAAAAGTCGTAAATATTAAATTGTACAACATTTGTGTCAAAAAAACATTAATAAGATTAAATAATTATATAACTATGACGTATTAATAAATTAGATTATTCCTATTTTAGATTAAAATCTATTTATCTACCGACAGATATTCTATTGGCGATTTTTAAAAATCATATTTCATCACAAACGGCGCATACACAAACGGGGTTTTTAGGGTTCAATCCCTCCCAAAAAAAAAAAAAAAAATTGTGTAAATGTTCAAAATTTAGTTAGTAAATATATTTAAATTCATATTAATTACAGTAGTTAATTAATTTATAATATAATATAAAATAAAATAATTATTGAATCTGGAGCGACGTTAACTTTTATTTTGTTAATTTGTATTATAGAAAAAAGATTAAATCTGATATTGTACACTCCCAGCAGTATATACAGAACATACGACGTATACTTGTAAATTATCAATGTATAACAATATTTATATAGAAATTGATATACGTAATACAAATATTAGTTTTATTAGTATATGGTGGGTGGTTAAACATGGTGAATGGTGGACAATGAATATATGATTTTATTCTGTTTTAAATTACAATTTTAGGTTTCAAAATATAAGTTTAGAACACCTTTTATCCCCATTGTGTCCATCTGTGTACATCCATCACTCATCAGTTACTTGTACAAAGTTACCCAGTTTTGGGTAAATGCTTTTAAAAAGTAATAAAATTACGTTACTCGTTACACCAAATATTTTTATTTAAATTACATTCACATTACTAGACATTATTTTTATCACATTTCATTAGTTTTTCATTCAAAAAATAAAGAAATACTTTTAAAAAGTAATTTCGTTATAATTATGTTAATTGAAATAAAGTGAATGAAATTATTACAGCGTTACTGCAAAAGTAATTTTTTTACAGTAATTTGTAATTTACGTTACGTTCTTACCCAACACTGTAGTTACGATTGTTTGTATTAAGATATTTAATTACTATTGTTTATATTAAGATAACTGATAATTACTTATTGTATAAATCAGAGGTATTCAAACTGTGTGTCGCGGCTCCCAGAGGCGTTGCGAGAGTTGTCGAAAGGAGCCGCATCAAAGCACTGGAAATCAAAATTAATGTAGGTCAAGTATAATTAATATAAATATTATTTAAAATCATTAAAGTGATTATGGAAATGATAACGAAACACATTACTCGACTATTTGAAGTTTTATTTCAGGTAATAAAGTCACTGTTATTATCACCCATAATGGCTAAATATTGTATCCGTAGTATTGTTTCAATTTTTTCATAATAATTTGGGAGCCGTAAAAATATTGTAAACACACAGGAGTCATGGGATGAAAAAGTTTGAATACCTCTGGTATTAAGTAATAAGTATTTAATACAGAATCAAATTAGCCAAAATATATTACCAAAGTATTAAGGTTACCAGATTCTGTTTAAATTGTGTTTGGAATAATATTTTTTTGCATTGTATTAAAATACATTTGAAAACTGGGAATTTAGCATGCTTGTAGAGTGAGCTTTCCTTATTTATTTATTTTTAAATTCTGTGGTTACTTGTGACCCACCACAACGCTCTAGAACCATATAATGTGATTGTTTGAATAATTTTCTAGTCCTGAGACAATTTTTTTTTAAATACATTTTTGTAGAGTATGGAGTATACTCAAAACATTATTTACAAATACATCCCTGATTGCATGGTAGAATGGTGCTAATAATATGATAGAGGACATCCGGTACAGCACATCCACTTTCCTCCAGTTGGATATTCACATACATTTTTACTTAATAGTTTTTGATTTTTTTTACAGCAAAATATTGTTGCTACCTATTTATTATGTAAAAAATATTTTATTTTTTTTTGTTTGTTTTAGATTCCAAAAATATAAGCTGGCGCAGGGAAGATATTAATGCAGTGTCACCGTTGTTAGAAGCATACCAAACATCTTTAGAAGAGAAAGATGTTACCATTGAAAGCTACAAAAATGAACTTGCTCGATTTTCTTCTAGAAGTAGAGAAATTGCTGCTGAAAATGAAAATCTTTATCAACAACTTGAAGAAGCAAATGAAAAAGTACTAATTTAATTAATTAATGTTATTAAATATAGTAATTTTTATTATTATTTGATTATTTTTAAAGGTCGAAGTTACATATGGAGAATGGAAATCTGTGGAGTCCGAAGTAGCAATGCTAAAAGAACATAATGAGTTATTGGTCAGGCAAGCCAAATTACATCAAGCGAAGTTACAAGATTTACTTCGTTCATACCAGTCAAGAGGTAAAGTTTGTTTTTAGTGTTATAATTTTTAAGTGTTGTACACCAAATTTTTTTATATTTAAAACCAATGACAAGTGAAGCTTAACTGCTTAAGTGATCCAACTAATGTAAGTAAGTTTACTATTGAAAATAAAATAGGGTAAATTCTCACACGTTGTGGGATTCTGGACACTACAATGTTTTGGTAGTTAAATTATAACTTTTGATTATATATTTGATAAAAGTTAAAAACTGATGTCCATGTTAATATCTATTATAACTGCATTATAACTTGCATAGAAAATAATATTTTTTGATAACATATTGTAATCACCACAAGATGGGATGGAGATGAAATATTCTATTTTTGTAATTTCAAATTAACAAACTCATAATTGTATCACAACCAACAAATAAGACATTTTTAATGCGGTTTTTGGTAATAACTTCATAGGCGTAGCGTGGTGCATTTATATAGGGGGCTATAGCCTATTACGTTTCTGCACACATTTATTCTTCAAATGTAACAAAAAAATGTATAGGATCGGAGCTAAACAAAATCCCCCCTCCCCCCAATTCTACTCTTATGGAAATCTGCTATAAACTTACTTAATTTTTCTAAATTATTACAAATTTATGTGGACTTAGGACAACAAAATTTACATTGAAGAAATATATTAATTTAAAATTACTTTAAATAAAATTACACAAAACTTAAGTTTATTAATTATAAATATTTGTTTGAAAATTGAAAAATAAATTATGTTATATTTGTAAGAATTATATGGAATTTTTTTCAATTAATTTCATTTTTAAGTTATTTGTCTGAAGTCAGCCATTATTATACTATAACATCGGTTTTAATTAAAAACTAATACAAAACCATTATCCAAAGTCATTCAAATTTGCTGGTCACTCAGCACAAAATTCAACTTTTAAAAAAAAAAGAGGGAACCTTATGATTATTATTCTCTTATATATTTTCGATATAATTAAGAATGTAGTATATATTTTTAATTATTTTAGAAACAATATTATATTGAGGTTGAGTTTAAAAAAAAAAAATGTTCAAATCTGTCCAGGGTCACCACATTTTATAGTAACTAAGGGCCGATTTCACCAACACAGTTAATCACGGTTAAAGCTTAATCGGCCGAATTTGGCCGGTTAAATATCTGTTATCAGCCGATTAAGCGTTAACCGTGATTAACTGTGTTGGTGAAATCGGCCCTAAATATTAACATATTTTGTTATGTAAAATCATAATAAGTTCATTTTAATTTTACTCTTAAATTAATTACATTTAATATAAGCTTACAGTTTAAAAAATTATTATTATAAAAGAATAAAATAAAGTATAATAGGCTTAAATATAAAATCTAAAATCTATTTTTAAATAATATAGGTACATATACAATATATTACATATGTTCTTTGCTTAAGTACTATTATTTAATTTCAAAATATAATATAGTTTGTTGAGATTATTTTTGATTTTTTTGTGTTTTTTTGCCTTTGGGTCTTGAACTGTTATTAGTATCCTGTGTTACAGTTGCTCTTTTTTTTGGAGCTGGCAATAGTACATTTATATGTTTAATTATTGATTTGTAAACATTATTTAATGAATCTAATTTTTTAAACAGTTTACTTGATACAAATACTTCTGGATCACAATTTTCCATTTCTACACATAAATTATACAAAAATGTCCCTTTATAAAAATTTTCTATACGACACTGATCAAATGGGAAGTCCAGCAATGAGTTAAGAATCATAAAAAAATAAACACAACTCTGAAATTGTGCAAATGAGTGAATAATTTTGTAATATAAATGCTTGTTATTATAATATTGACCAACTTGAAAATAATTTGATAACACACTCATAGCTTTTATACAATCTTCTTTATTCACTCTAGTAATATTTTCTTCTATGACACTTTTGCCATTATTATCTTCAGTTTTTTTGTTTTTCGGATCGATTTCAATTTTTTTGATGACATTAAATGTTATTGCACATACAATTAAGGCATGCATGTGTTTGGATTTAATATTATTGGTATGTACTGCCCAGTAAATTAAAATCAAAATAAATAACTCCATATCTTTTGGAACACCATGAAGTTTTTTTATTCCAACTAAATTTAAAATTATATTTTTGCGATATACCATTTCACTCTTATTTAAATCAGCTAATGGTATATAAGGATTAGTTATATATGGTGCTACTTTGTATTGACCTATATTAAGTCCATTTTTTCTTCCTATAGTGGGAATCGATTCACCTTTTCCAAACAATAATCCGATTATTCTTTCCATAATTTTGAATGATATTATATAATAAGGTAGTTTTTCATAATCTTCAATTTGTACTTTAAAAAATATCTTTTTTAATGTTACGATAGTCATAACTTCAGCATTTATAGTACCCCTACGATAGTTATACTCTAACCAAGGAGGTAGTATACTTTTTTCGTTTGGTTTTAAATGTCTTAATCGATCTCTATATGTGCTCATCTTTTTATATTGAAGAATGAATGATAAGTATTTGCTATTCATATTTTTATAGTCTTTTATTATGTTGTTTATTTGATTTTTGATATAGTCACTATTGCGATATAAATTATAAGTCATATTTGATATAGCTGATTTTATATCATGTTGTTTTCTAAGCCAATCTGTGATTCGTTTAAGTTTCAATCCACAGTTGAAACACCCTGGGTTCAATCGTAAAAGCGAAGAAAATGTGTCTTGTCTTATGTAATCATTACCTAATAGTGCAGCCACTAAAGGTAAATAGTCAAGATTTAAACCACCAAATTCATTCAGTAATTTTTCAACTTTATATACTTGACAATTCATTACTTTTATATTAGAATCTAAATCAAGGATAATCTTATCCAATGGTATATACGGTACTGTATTTATATAAAAATCAGAATCACGACTTATGACAGGACAATCTAATAACTTAGCCAATGCAACAATCTCCGAATCAGCTTCAAAATCGCAATTTATATGTGGTATGTCCATGTCATTAAGAATGTCAAATATAACATCACTACCAAACATTGGCATACATTCAGCAGATTTCATAGGTTGGCCATAAGATTGGATTCTCTGGCTCATTCGACTCATGATTGTTTCCATTTTACGCTGTTCGTAAGCACCATCAAATACAAAAATTGGTGTTATATTGCATCTCGTTAACAAGTTAATAAAATCAGTATAAACCTTGGCTAAAACGTCATAATCGCCACCAAAAGCGCTTGTTTGGTTTTCATACAACCTGTATAGAAAATTTGTTAAAGCATAACCATCTATTATAACCAAAGTGTCCTTGAGTTGTAGATTTTCAAAATATTGAGTTGAATTACGATTTATAAATGATGTCAAACCGGGAATACCCATGTTAACAAGAGAAAAAAAGATTAATTACAATTTTAAGTATACATTAAAATGAATAAGTTAATAACTGTACAAGTGTCAACCGTAAATTGTGAACAACATTGAATTTGAATAACAACCGAACTACCGAACACAAACTGAACTACTGATTACAACAACAGTTACTGAGACACAAACCATAGAAGTTTAAAGTCTGAAGTAGTGAAGTACAATTGCACTAAAACAAAACAATAAATTAATAATATTTATTATTTTGTTGACTTATCTAATAAGTGATAACGGTCATAACATCGTATCAGAATTACACTAAAATCGATACTAACATTGCTAACATCGGGGGTATAAATTGTTCTGTACTAACATCTTGGTGACCAAATGGCCATTGGCCGATGCCCTGAATCCCGAAGTATAGGTATCTGAAAAAATTTAAACAAACCTCTTAGATCATATTGTATTTTTATTTTTGGAAAAAAATGTGTTCTTATCCAAAAACCAAAGTATTGCACTATTTCTTTGATCAATACTTAAAATAAATCATTTATTTTTGGTTAAAATTTAAAGAGAATTAAATTGTT
>NC_042494.1:98348606-98349914 GCF_005508785.2 Acyrthosiphon pisum | reverse complement strand
TTCAGTAATATATCCAAATCATGCAAATTACAGATTTTAGGATAGGAAATATATATCATTTACGTATTAGTACAATTAAATCAATGTAAGTCTATGTATAAATGAGTAGTATAAACAAAAAAAACCACGAAGTATTATATAACTAATATATAAGAATTACAGAATAACATTAACAATTACAAATAACCTACTTTAAGATATTAACCTAAGTACTAAAATAAGTATAAAATTATTAACTTATTTTAAGCTAGCATTAGTCATAAAAAAAAAAAATGTTAAAGCAAGTAGATACAAAGAATGTGTAAAATTTATTTTTTCTAACCTAATTTAAGTCAGCATAAGCATGAAAATAAATGTAAAAAAAAAGATTAATAAAAAAATGTAAAATGATTTAATCTAATTTAAGTTAGTATAAGGTATAAAAAATTGTTAAAGCAAGTCAATACAAAGAATGTGTAAATTTTTTCTAACCTAATTTAAGTCAGCATAAGCATGAAAACAAATGTAAAAAAAGATTAATAAAAAAATGTAAAATTATTTAATCTAATTTAAGTTAGTATAAGGTATAAAAAAATTGTTAAAGCAAGTCAATTCAAAGAATGTGTTAATTTTTTTTTAATCTAATCTAAGTCTGCACAAGGATGAAAACAAATGTAAAAAAAAAATGAAAAAAAAAAAATGTAAAATGATTAACCTAAGTTAAGTTAGCATAAGATATAAAAAATGTGTACAATTTTGTCTAACATATTTTAAGTGAGAAACAAACATGAAAATGATTGTAAAAAATATAAATAAACAAAAAAAAGAATGGATAAAAATTAACCTAATTTAAGTTAGTGTAAGGCATAAAATTAATTTAAAGCTGTAAATACTAAGAAAAAAAAAAAAAAACCTCATTTAACTTCTAAGATATCATAAATTTTTTGTTTTTAAGTATATTGTAAGCGAATTAACTATAAAATGTGTATAATTAAATAAGCACACCAAAAATGTAATTGATTAAAAGCTAGAACCATGTAAAAGAAAAATTAGTATTTAGAAAAAAAAAATATAGAATAAGAACAAATATGTAAAATATGTAAAATATGTAAAATATTCATGATATGTCAACATGACAATAAATTTTACACAAATATTAAATTTAAAAAAAAATTGTATAGCTATCATTACAACACCAGATAGGGAACTTAAAATATAAAATATATAAGATCATTAACTATAATATAAACACAACAATGAAATGAGGGTAGAACGAACTTTTAATATCAGTTCTATCTTCCTATTTCTCCCATATAATATGTAAGCTTT
>NC_042494.1:98331431-98348556 GCF_005508785.2 Acyrthosiphon pisum | reverse complement strand
CGCCGAAGAGAAATCTAGTTCGGGGAAGTACAAAAACCTTTAAAAAAACCGCCTACCACTCTCTGGTAGACATATTCGTATCGTCCCTTAAACCAGTGCATGAGCACCAGCCACTCAGTGCATGAGCACCAGCCACCGAGTAACAACCTCTCAAAATATCAACATCGATTTCCACGAGCGACAACTGGACTTCTTATGATAAGTCAAAATCAGTGCGTTTTTATTTCGATTTGTATATTTGAAGTATTACCTTGTGTCACCTAAAATCTAAAAACTCTTTCAACATAATTCACGAAAAACTGCGAATCAGGTAAGGCATTTAATATAATATTTTACATTGATTGCAGTATTAATATATATGTGCTTTTCTACACAAATTATATTGTACGGTGTATTTGATCTAATTCTCGAATACACGATCTCGAGAGCCCTCCGAACATCTGGAGGAAGGTAATAGCTTAATTTTAATATCTTAGCATCTGAATTAAATATATTTATCGACAGGAGTCGTATTTATATTTCTTCTTATTTTTAAGTTATTACACAAGTTTCTGAACCGTACAAAATTACTGGACGTATTAGGCTGGCGTACAAACGTCTCTTTATCTCTCTTGATAATGATGTAGAACCTAATAGATTCGCCAAACCATAATAAGTCCTATTTCCCGCTTGGATTCTCGCAGCTACTTCTTTGGTGACATCGTTTTTTTCACTCACAATTGAGCCAAGATACTTGAAAGAAGTAACTCTCTTAAATTTAAAAGGACCCACTTCTAAAATACATAACACTTCTAAAGTACATACCTAAAAATATAAAAAAAATGTTTCCGTGTTATCGATAACCGGGGGAGGGACTGGTTTTGGCATTACTTCTCCATCGGTCCCCATTGTTAATTGTGCAAAAAAAACAAAAGTTATTTCACAGCAATAAGCATCCTGGGATGCAACCCGCTCCGCTACCAGTGTGTCCACCTAGGAGTGGTACTACTGTGCTAGGTGGGCTTACAATTAAACTATACATATACGGCTTAGGGCATTGTCCTATGCAGTTGGTTTCGCGGGCCGACGGAGTCCATCTTTCTGGAATCTCGTCAGTAGTGTCGTCCTTCGCGTTCTTCTTCGGTCTGCGGATTGTAGTATTGACCTGGTGAGGAGGGAGGGTGGTCTAGGGGGTTCCTTTCACCTACTCTCGGCAGCTTGTCTTTCTCTCTCCTGATCCTCCTTTATTGTCATTACGTCCTCGACCATCTTATAAAAAAGTTCTAAAGGTCTTTTTGGCGCGCTGTAGAATTGGTTCCTTGTGCTCCGGGTCGACGGGAAAATTCTCAAATGCCGGTCCGCAGACTATGTCCGGCAGATCCACGAAACTCGGGTGGCGGCCGAAGCAGACCTCTAGATCCTTCCTGTGTCCAGACCAGTACGGACACTCAAACAGGGTATGATTGACCGTGTCGGACTCTCCGTCGCTTTGTAGCAGTGCGGGCTGACGGCCCTGCCCATCCGGCACAGATAGTGCTGGAAGCAACAGTGACCCGCCTGGGTCATGTGGTATGTCCATTGGCGCCAATAGGGGAGGACTTAGTCCTCCCCCAAATATCGGTCAAGTCCCTCCAGTTCAAAATCTAGTAATTAGTACTAATTTTTATATTCTGTGGTACTAAGCAATATGGCCTATGGGGAAGGAGGCTTGAGTCCCCCCAAAAAATGTAGTCAATTATGGGTATGTCAGAGGCACTTAGTAGTACAGTACCTAGCTATTTCTAATTGGTATCATAAATTCAAACAATAATAATTGTTTTCCATAGAAAATGTTTTTAGAGCATAATATATAAATTTATATATTAACTTATATGAATCCTAATTTTAAATTTAAATTTTCAACAAAAATCTGCTTAACAATTGATGGCAAAAAAGTTAGTTATATTTGAAAAAAACAAATTTGTATCACCACAAGAGATTATTTAAATTGTATAAAATATATAAGTATATATTTTAAAATATGGTCTAAGTACCTATAAAATATAAATACATTATTAAAAGGTAAAAGGTGGTTAATATTAAGAAAATTTGGTTAATTGCGTTATTTTTATCCTTTTCCCTGCACCGTGGCGTAAAATATATTGATAAAAATATAATAAATAAATTGTAGGTACAGTAGCCACAGAATAGACAATTTAAGTGAAAATGATAGGTAGGCATGGTTGAATTAATAGGTCGGTTTAGATCTACGATCTACCTAGAGAGAAGCACACTGGTGGTCCAACGACCTGGCGATACTTCGACTATCAATCGTCAAGCTACGAAGGGCGCTCCAACGGTCCGCTCGGAGACACGACACCCAAGATCTGACGGACGCCCACCGCGCGGCCTACTCCGCAAAACGCAAAGAGCTGAGCATCGCCATCCGCTCAGCCCAGGCCAGGAGCTGGGCCGAGATGTGCAGAGCCGTGGACGACGACCCTTGGGGCCTGCCATACAGGGTGGTCTTCAAGAAGATCGCTCGAAGGCGGCCTGGCATCGAAGCTCGCGGCAGAGAGGACCAGATCGCCAACTACCTCTTCCCAGCCCCACCCGCAACAGTCTGGACTTAGGAGCCCCCACTGTCAGACGAACCCTGTCATCAGCCTGCCGACCCGTTCTCCCTGGAAGAGCTGCGGGAAGCCTGCCTTCGACTACCCGCCGGGAAAGCCACAGGCCCGGACGGGATCCCAAACGAGGTCCTCCTCCGCATCTCAAGATCCGCGCCTCAGGCGCTGCTGAGAACCTTCAACCTCTGCCTGTCCCTGACCGAGTTTCCCGCACGATGGAAGACCACCAGGCTAGTCCTCCTGCACAAGGGACCAGGAAAACCTACCCAGGAGCCCTCCAGCTACAGGCCGCTGTGCATGCTAAACTCCGCAGCCAAGCTCCTAGAACGCTTACTGCTGACGAGGCTGAACAGACACCTCGACCTCACCGGACAGAGGTCCGACAACCAGTTCGGGTTCCGTCACGGCAGATCAACGGAGGACGCCATCGACCGGGTCATCAGTGCAGCCCACGGAGCAGCACTGGGAGCAGCACAGCACCGCGACCTGTGCGTGGTTGTCTCCTTGGACGTACGCAATGCATTTAACACCACTCCGTGGCGACGCATACACGCCGCACTCCGCGGTAAGCTGGTCCCCCCGCTACTGAACGGCATGATACGGTCATACCTTGAAAACAGGACCCTCCTTGTCGGGGAGACACAGACCAGTCGGAGCGTCACGTGCGGCGTACCACAGGGATCAGTCCTGGGTCCCGCACTGTGGAACGTCTTTTACGAGGATCTGCTGGAGATCGAAACGCCTCCGGGAGTCCAGCTAGTGGCTTTTTCCGACGACGTTGCGGTCATCGGTATCTCCCGGTCCGGCACGACAGCCGCAGACCTCATAAACCCTGTACTCGACACCGTCGCCAACTGGATGCGCGACAACGGATTACAATTAGCACCCCAGAAATCAGAGGCGGTCGTTCTGACCAGGAAGTACCGCTACGACAACCCGCTGATGTACGTGGACGACCACGCAATTCCGGTCAAGCCAACAATTAGGTACTTGGGAGTCGAACTGGACACTCGTCTCTCATTCATGGCGCACATCGCCACCGCATCTAAGAAGGCTTCCGACTCGGCCAAGGCCATAGGACGCTTAATGCCCAACATCGGCGGTCCGGCACAAGCCAAAAGAGCTCTGCTTGGCTCCGTCACCAACAGTAAACTTCTCTACGCTTCCCCGACATGGGCGTCAACAGGCGTGAAGACCGCAAAAAACCGACAAGCAATGGCCAAAGCGCAGAGGATCACGGCCCTCAGGACCACCAGATCCTACCGAACGGTCTCCTCAGAAGCGTCTTCGGTGCTCGCGGCCATGATCCCGGCCGACCTCCTCGCCCACGAACGGGCCAGAGTCAAGACTCGGAGGGACGACGGAGAACCCCCAACTCCGACGGCCACAATTAAATCCGAAGAGAGGACAATCTCTACACGCGCCTGGCAAGCCAGATGGGACCGCGCCGCAACGACTCCGGGCTCCGTCGGCCGCGTTTGGACTCACAGGCTTATACCAAACGTCGCTCGATGGATAGCGAAGCCCACCCTGGATCTGACCTACCACCTGACCCAGGCGCTGTCAGGTCACGGTTGCTTCCGCAGCTATCTATCCAAAAGAAATCGAGCCGACGACAGCTACTGCGGCTACTGTATGGACCCGGACGACACGGCCGAGCACACCGTGTTTGTCTGTCCAAGGTGGAATGACGACCGAGCCCGACTAACAGCCATATTGAGGAGACCTCCAAACGTCGAAGACGTGGAAGACATCCTGTGCGGTCCCCCTCCGGCAGACCTGCCCGACGACCCAGCAGCCAGAAAAAGACTGATGCAACAAGCGAGGACGAACCGCCACGAGTTCACTACAATGGTCGACTCCATCATGGCCACCAAGGAGGAGGACGAACGGGAAGACCAAGCTCACCACAGAGCCGCCGCGAACAGGAGGAGAAGAGCGCACTTGGTCTGAAAGCCCTCAATCCCTCAAACCGGAGCACGATGGACAACTGGACAGACAATCCCTCCGCTCGCTACCGCGAGTCGTCGGAGGTGTCACCGACCACGTTGTTCATCCCCCCACCTGTGACACCACGGGAGGGACGGCGATCACGGCATCGCTACAACTCAAGGTGAACGAGATCTCAAGGGCGGCGGACTCCGGTCGGCCCGACAACTCGGACCTGTACGCGAATCTCGAGGACGACTGACTTCGGTCGGCCCGAGAAGCTACATCAAGATAATTTTTTTTAACTATGTATCATGTAATGTACTTCTTATATTGTATAACGTAGGAAAATGTATGGGAGGGTAATTCGAGGACTGTCTCGATTACCCCTTCACGTATGTATATATAATTTTGTTGATGTCAAAATAAACGATGGCGGCATCGCGGAAGTAATGCGCAAGCAATTCCCGCGGCGGCGTCGGTTCCAAAACGAAAAAAAAAAAAAAAAAAAAAAGATCTATGATCTACCTATATAGGGAATGATGGTAGAATACTGATACTGGCATCTGGCGTATTCGGTACACCTATAATTTACACGAACCATAACTTTGTTACAATTGATAAAATGTGTATTTAATTTTTAATTACCTTAATTCAATAAATTATAAATGGCGAGTATAAATTTGAATCACTTCTATTGAGTTAGGTATACATATATCATTTTATTTTATTATTAGGATATATTTTGTAGTTATTACAATTTATTTATGTGTTTGTAAATAATACACATTCAGGACACTCGATAGTCATTGCTACCTCAATAGATAAAGTTATGTCGTGTATACGATACTAAATAGTGACTATATTCCACTTCAATAGCATTATTATTATTTTTTTTATTGATCTTAAGCATCGGCAACTATGGATATTAGCATTTTGTAGTGGGGGGGGGGGGGGGGGGGTAGTTGATAAACACGTGTATGTGGGGTGAGGATTCGTCATTAAAATCCGCGTTGGTAACCCATCCGGGAACTAGTGACACCTTCTATGGTTATATACACTTGATAACTACCCATATTTATATTGTGTACTGATATAATACCTTATGTGTATTACCCTATTGAAAATAATATTATTATATAGGTAGATTACCTATAGTACCTATAGGCCCCTTAAAAAATTCTGAACCAAAGATTCTTGTTCTAATGACTACCGTAAAAAGGGGTGAATTCGGACATGTGGACTTATTATTAAATATTGATTAAATATTTAATAGTTTAGGTTCAATTAAACATAATTAGTTTATCCATGTCGTAGCGTTTTTATTATTGGGATAACATAAATAAAATTAAAGTAATCATTTTGAGAACATTGGGATTTTTTTGTTTTTTCATTTAGTTGATAAAAATTATATTTTAAATTAACACCCCCAAGCCCCCCCCCCCCCCAATTTTCACTTATGGGAGTAATAAGAATATTCTGTTTTTTTAGGTCCAAAATATTGGTTATTTGCAATTACTATTTTAGCTAACGCAGTAACGCGGAACGCTTAACCTATGAGGTATATAATATTATCTACAATTACTACAAGTTACAACCGTGAAATAACGTAAATATATAAATAAAGTACCTAATTGATAGATAGACTGTGATAAAAAAAAAAAAAAGTCCACTAGCTAATATAGTGGATAGTAGAGTATTTTGTGATAATAATACATCATTTGGTCGTAACTGATTAATTAATAACTTTATTACATTTATTCACAGATATCTGTACTATGAGATTAAAACCGGCTTCACTTTTTTCATGTAAAATGTAAAAATGTTCGATATTTAGTATAGTATTATAGATATCTATGTATTTATTAAAGAAAAAGCTTGGGGCCGCAGGGGGTGCAATAGGTATATTGTATATATTAATATTAAAATATATAAAAATAATACTTATCTGGTCGTAATATTCAGTTGACTGAACAAAATTATTTAATCATATCAAAATATCTATTATTTAGCCTTCAAAAATTGTATAAAAAAAATTCATTATATATCTGATTATTTTCTGTCCCAAACAAGTAAAAAAACATTGATGGTATGGCATTCCTATATATTTATGCTCGTATTGTTGAACATTGATATATGATCACGGAAACTACTAAAATATTATTTATTATTTTCCTCAAAAAAATGCAACAACAATTAAATTGCATGTTATTATTTTTATTATCATAATGTTATCATCACGCACCTATATTTTTTCTATACTTTATTTTATTATTTTGTCAACAATAATACTACGATTAAAAATACTCCAACTTTTAAGATTAAATTATAGATTAGGCTTAGAGTATACGTTATATTTGTGTTTCATAGACATGCTTTTTATAAAATGTATGATATATGATATATGGGAAATAGATCCTCATTAGTCATTAACCTTTTAGATTTTGAACACAAAAAAGAATATTTGTTTTACAATGTGTGCTTTTTTTAAAAATATTGTTTAGTAATTGCTTGATCTTCTCTCCGCAAAGATACATTTGAATTTATATCACCTAAACCGTGCTTATAATTCATCATATAAATTGTTTTTTTAAACATATTTAAGTAGGTTGTAGGTATTTCATGAATAAATAAAATAAAATTATATAAAACTATGCAAATTAATATTAATTAAAAAAATGTCAAACAGCATAATACTAATATACTATATATATATTACTGTTATTAAAATAAATAAAATTATACAATTTTAATAATTTACAAGTAAACATATTTCTGGCCACAACATTTTGGCACCCCTAAAATACTGGCGCCCGGGGCAGTTATACCCAGGGCCCCCCTAAATGACCCTGCATGTCCTATACAGAACTGATGATGATATTATATTAAAATATTGAACTAAATATTATTTATGTTTTTTAGAAGTGCTATATGACCTGTAATCAGCGGAACTTTACTCCCTTCAAATATAAATTATAGATTTAATGAAATTATTATAAATTGATAATAATAATGTATTTATCATTCAAACAAACTAAAAAGTTATATTAATATATTTTTAGAAGTTTACAAGATGTAATATTGAAAAACTTTAACTTAAAAGAAAAAATAATAAAGTTCTTTTTTCATTTTTCCAATTTCAGTATGAAGTAATATAAGCACCTACAAAAAAATAAATAAAAATAACAGACTAGGTACTTTGATAATTGAAAATACAGGCTGTAAATATTGAATTTATACCATAATATAAATTACATAGGTATACACGTAAAAACGAAATTTAAAATGGTTTTGATAATTAATCTTTTTCTTTTCTTTTCTTTTTTTTTGAATCGATTAAAACTTTATATTTATACTCATATCTCACAGAACTAAATTACGAATATCAGTAATAATAATAACAATAATAAATAATATGGTAAATCTGAAACTCGCGCCTATAATATAGCTGGTAGGTCATTTTAATCATTATAAAATCCAGGATACACTGTAAGATTGTTGCGACTCCACTCGGACTATATAGGTACCTATACAAATATCAGGACTCAATTCAAATACACCTAAATTTGTTTTCAATAACATTGAAGATTTACCTTCGCGGAAATTGGTAGGTAGCACACGTGAATGATCGCTTCATTAAGTCCTAAATCTTAGTAGGATTTTTCTCGAATTTCTATTTACTATTTACTATTCCATATCAAATTACTGATGAAGTGATGACGTATTATTATTTACCGACTAATGAATCTAAACAATGATAATATACTTCTGCCACTTATTATACGCAATTACTATTTCTTTAGGGTTTATCATTCGAGTCTCATGTAGGTAGGTAACCTACCTACAAAATTATAATACATTTTATAATGAAGCATTTAATTATTTAACCGCATTGTGATATAATAACAATAAGAATAATGTAGTAGAGATATATATTATACAAGGGAGGTCAAAACATCTAACGGGTCTACCTCTACCTGAGCATAGAGAATGAATTATTGTTTCAGTCCAAAGCGTAGGTATATACACTAGGTGTATAGACCCTAATATCACCATCGCTGCGCCAGGTGGCTAATTACGGTAAGGAATGACAAAAATAAATTATCATCCCTAATTATCAAGCTACTTAATAATTAAAGACCGTCGATGAGTATACGATTTCTAAACAAAATGTTAGTTGAAAGAAGAAAAAGTACGAAATTGGACCATAAACATAATCAAAATGTTATTTGATCTCGCAGTTATCATTTTTGATCTTTCAGATCTCTCACATTCCCCAATCTATGTTATTGTCTCGGTCAATTTACCTGCAGACTCACTAAAAATCTGTATTTCTACGACTCCGTAATTTTGTATCATTCATGACGAACCACGGACGTATAGACAAAAATCTAGATTGCCTCACGCAATATAACGAACACTATAATTATTGGCAGGTTCACGTGGATTACAAAAAAGTAAAAAGTAAAACGTTTTGTACCTAAACCTTATTAATACGTCTTTTATTTCATAAAAATGCATTGTGGTCTGTGACATTCGTTGAAACATCGAGTCGTCGCATACTCGCATGTAATATATTTTAATATAGTATATTAATTCATACTCAGATAATTTTGACCACCGTTCGCCGAATGACGTTTGTCGTTTTATTTATGTCGGTCGTCGAACAACCACAGTACGGGAAAACATAAATAAAAATGGCGCCGACGAACGGGAATTCGAAAATCCCGCGATCAATTTACCGGTTTTACTTCTACCCGTCGTTGTGTAGATAGCATAGCGGTCGCCCGCCGCGCCGACGACGACTTGACGTGACGACGGTGGCGTCCCCGTTGGTCACCGGTCGCAGGAAGCCGGGAAACGGACGAACCAGGCAACCAGCTGCAGCGGCCAGCGGTTTATTTAATATTTTCTACGGATAATACTTGTAACGCTCACGCTCGCGCCTCACAGCGTTTTACACCTGTAATAAGTTGGTCGTGGGCGCCGCGTGTTCGTTGAGTTCAGTGCGATTTTTCTGTTTGCCCGTTAACATCGTCGAAAATCAGCAACCGATCGTATCGTTTTCATAGGAATTGTTTAGCCGCTCGAAAACGGATTTTAAAAAATTCGTCTGTCCAGATTTTTTTTATTTAATATTTTGTTCGTCCACTTGTTAAAACAGATTTATCCGTTATCAATTTATCATCCGTGGTGTGGATTTCAACTGATAGCGGTGAACAATAATAATAAAAAAGCAACACATTTTCGGGCGGGTCTGCGAGGCGCGAGCGCATCCTTTGATAAGAGATAAAGCTGTACGAGCCTCAATCGCGGCCGGTTGTCGTTTCGTCACGTAACTTAGTGACCAGTGTTGATAATTATTAAAAAAAATGCTATAGCTATATATATTTCCGCCGTTTTCAGTAGTTATTTTTCCGTTTACGCGTTTTTGTTGAGCGGACGTGCTTAGTGTGCCGATCGCTGTCACCGAAGTTGTGTTTGTCTCGTCCATCGCATCGAGTTTAGTTGAACCGGTTTGAATGTGTGCCCGTCGAATTTATTTATTCAAACGACTAAAGTGATCCCAACGACGACGACCACCGCCACACCAAATAATTAACCCCGTCGCTGAACAGTCTTCATCGTACATCTACGGCCAATGGACGCGTGAATTACATGACCACCGTGTGCTCATAGCCATATAGCCACGAGATAATGTCCACGACGCCGTTCGTGGTCAAGCACGATGGGAAGAAGCACAACATTGAACACTTCTTGCGCTTCCATCCGGGTGGCACCAACACATTGTCATTTCTGAAGAACGCCGATGTCACCGACCGGCTACTCACCACTCACCACTCTGCTGCTGCATACGAGTTGCTCAAGGATTATAGAGTAGACGAGGAAGATGTAAACAAACACATTAGAGAAGATGGCGATCTAGAAGTAAGTAATAAGTTTATCTACAAAATCTACCTAGGTACTTTTTATTTATTTATTTTTATTTTATTATAATATATAATATTATGGGGAGCCCAATTCAAAATATAAATATAACTAGGAGAAATAAATATATCATGGTACAACAATATTAATAAAAATGCATGAACATAGAAAAAAATCATAAAATAACAATAAATAGGTAATGAAAAACAATACAACTTACCAGTATACATAGGTGATGAAAATATAATCTAAAATAAAAAAGATGGTTTCTCATTGACCAATTTCATCATTCGGGAATGAGGACAATTTGAAATATAACTGGTAGAACAAAAAGAGTAAAGAAAGGATATACTAATCGAGAATTAAATATAGGGACATGAAAATTGACAGTCTGTAACAAGTCAGGACTCAGGAGTACCAAGATGTTTCCATTAATTGATTTGAATTAAATATGCTGTATTCCCCCTATCTGTAAGGGAAGACAGATTGTTCCGATTTTGTAGTCTATTGGTATAACTAGACAGATTATTGAACGAAAATTAAAATGATTCGTAAATTTACATTCTAGTCAATCAGTATCTCAATTTTAATATTATATGGATACGTTCAAAAGATTACTGGTAATATTCTATTATTTGTTACATAGATATATTAATTAAAAACCTTGTTAGCATGTAAAAATTATAAAATTAAATATAAATAGGATTATAGTGTTAAATGCCGTAAAAACCAAGGTAAAAAACATAAAATGCTATAAAAAAAATGATGTTAAAATTAAAAATTGAGAACAAATTCAGGAAACAATGCAAAGTATATCAAAGACCTAGGGTACGGTAATTAATTTTAGTAATTACTCATGTCGTGCATGTCAATCAATTTATTTAATTACCTTTATAATTCCTATTAATATTTAAAATTAACATATTTTATCAATTGTCTGTGATTTATCAATGTAATACTCGATGTAATATAATAAACCTGTTTCGTATAAAGTTATAAGTCTCTCCAGTCACTCTAGACAACAATCAAATCTTAAACCAATGAATCATATTTTAAATTTAATTCCGGATTAAATGTTCAGAATGTTTAGTTGTAAGTGTAGTGTGTACTTACAAAAATGTAGTTAAAATTTTGAATATGTTTTTAAAAAGGTAGTAGGCAGTTGCCTTAAAATCCTGCTATAATTATTCAATTTAATCTAATCTAACTTACTCTTCTGAAATATAGTTTGTGTCTTTTATTCTTGGTTGTATTCGAGGTTGTATTTAAAAATGAATACATTCGATTACAATGTATTACAAGTTATAGGTATTAAGTACCTAAGTATGTACCTATATTATTAAGTTTAAGAATATAACATTTAAAATCAATCATTATATATTTATATAGATATAATTATATATTATAGGTAAACCTATAGGCAGTGTTGGGTAGTAACGTAACGAAAGTAACGCGTTACTGTAACGGCGTTACGTAATTTCATTAGAATTATTTCCAAGTAACGAAAATGTAATGGAAATTACTTTTAAAAAGTAATTTCTGTAGAATAACTCGTTACAGTTTCGAATTATTAAGTACCTACCTATTGCGAAATTGAAAAAAAAAAATATGTATAATGTGGGTATTATTATGTTTACCAATCTAATATGTATATATATTTAATCTTAACTCGGCACAATTCAGTTTTCAATGGTTTTGATATTTGAAATGTCTAATTGCACCGTAAATCACGAGAACAATTAATTAAATTTATTGTTCCTTAAAAAGGTTTCCTATGAATATAGCTTGTGTGGAAGACTAAATTTTATATGATCCTATCAACTATACAGGTTTTATAAAGAATTTGCTTGCAAAAGATAATTGCCAAGAAATTAAAAAAAAATTTATTTTTGTAACGAGAAAGTAATGAGTTGCTTTTCTATTTGAAAAGTTAAGTAATTTCGTTACAATTTTATTAGAGTAACGAGTAAAGTAACTTAATTACATTTATCTTTTAGTAACGAGTAAAGTAACTTACCCAACACTGTGGCTATAGGTACCTCTTTTATGTAGGTTTTAACTTTTTTTTTCTAGTGTATCACAATTGTATTAAGGTTGATTATAATCAACAGTTAGTTCATCACCAAAATAAAAAAAATAAAAAGTTATAATTACAAGTTCAGTGGCTTTTTTTATGTTTGTAAATTATATAGGTACATACTTATTAGCTTATTTGCTAAGGTATAACAATATCTATCTCAAGTTAATGAATATTATTCTTTTACCAAATGTACAATGTACAATATTAGGTATTATGTAGTAGGTACAATGTTCATGTTCACCAAACATTAATGAATTCAATATTTTAAAAGAAAACCATATCAGGACTCAATTTATAATAATCACAATATATTATGTTATAAAATAAGTTACTAAAATAGTAAAATTATAGTGTTTCCTCAGTCTTACGTCAGGTTTAAAGGCTATATATATACTACCTACTAGATTATTATTGAATAGACAAAAAAAACTAAGTTGATATTACAATAAATACCTAATATCATAGTCAAATAAACAAATGGTATTTGATAGTTGGTAGTGTACTGGTGTAGGTTAATTTTGGATGTAATTACACTTTGTAATATTCTTAATTCATGTCCTAAAAGTTCTTTGTAAGGTGTAACACTCTGTAGATAATATCTAAATATATCCATAGATTGAACATACATAGGTAATGTGGATTTACAATGCTGTAGGTATATTTATTTTATGCTAATGTTTATGAATTTTATAAGAACACTTTAACCTCTATGAAATTAAAACTCATAGACATCCAAATATCCAATTGATAAAATTGTGTACTTAGCCAATTGTGAAATTAACTTGTAATTTGTTACCATAAACCAATATAAATTTCTATCTTGAATTATCTATTTATTGTATATTATTTTTATCTATGTTAAAGCTTATAATATATTAATAAATGCTTATACTTGGCTATAAAGTCACAAGTGCCTTTGATTTCAGAAGCCTTACAAAATAAAAATACCCAAATCTCATCTTAGTTGATTAAAATTAAATTTTTAACACTGTCTTACATATTTTGGAAGAATCTTATGATAAATTGTGCCTAGGTACAAATGCCTAAGGCCAATTTTAATGTCAATTGTGTTAAAATTAAATCTAAACAAGATCAAATATGTGTACCTATTTAAAAAAAAAAAATAATAAAAATAGCCATAATGATCATAAATTATATGAACATTCATCACGTTAAATATTTAAGAATTGCCTTAATAATTAACCATAGCTTAAGTTGTTATTTATTAGAAAAGCCTTAAAATGTAGATAGTATTAAATATCGTGGATTGCATCACATTCATATTAACTATTTATTAACAGTCCATAGAAAAATCAAGTACCGTCACCTATCTTTTAAATAAATCATCATTTATAATACTTAAAACATACATAATTTAGTTAAAATTTAAAAAATAAAATGTTTTTTACTTTTTCAATTTAAATTTTCTACTATATCCTTGTTAACACAATTATTTTACAAGACCTCATAAAAAAATTAATATGACCATAATTTGTGCAACACTACTTTTGGGAAAATTATCTCTCTAATAGATGTGCATTCAACTTTATGTAAATATATTACATTTTCATAATTTTAATAATATGTTTTGGGGATGGAGTGATCAAGCAGATTATGGCATGGTTCCGACGCATACTGTCACCGGTCTGAATCTCGACCACAGGCGGCTCATCTCTCTAGGCAGGCAACTAGAAAGTGAGGTCTCATCCCCAGACTGGGCATGGCAGAAACCTACGGGTGTCCAATTTGAAATTCAGCCAAAACCAAACACACGTGTTTACCCTATAGTACTCTCCCCCACAATTGAAAAAAAAAAAAATTACCCAATGGCCTAAGTGAACCTTTACAACCGTAACCCCCACAATAGTTAATAGTCATAGTTGCCGGGCTCTAGACCAATAAAAAAAAAAATAATAATAATAATATGTTTAACCTAATCAAAACCCTAACTTTAAATATTATAAATAATATTCTTTGAAAACTTTTATGACTAATCAATAATGGGTATTTGTGTTGTATGTAATCTATATTTATTGGTATATACTATTTAGTGTTATGTCTGACATACGATTTTATAGATAATGTTATTTGCGCTATATGTTATTGTTGTTACTACTATTATATCCGATGAATGGACATCATACCCATTAAAGGTCAAAATATTAAAGGATATAAACTATTAAATCAGTAAACCACTACCTATATAAATGGCATCAACACAGATGCTAATACTCACGCAATGAAATGTATTTGCCATTTGGTCATATTTAGGTAGAACGTACTACGTAGAATATTATGAAAAATCTATGGGACTATCCAAAAATGTTGCTACATTGTCTTATAGAAGCTTTTTTTAATTAACTTACGTTGGTTCTATTTAAAACAATTAATAAATCTTACTAATGTGGTAGTTCACATATTACAACAAGCTGGTAGGTATCCATTAATGTGGGATATCACATATAACATGAGTACTCAATAGGCAATAATGTTCTTTATATACTAACTATGTGTTTTTAAATTGTATTATTATTTTGTACCTAAATTGAACTGAACATTCCCAATTACAAAAGTATATTACAGGGGATGTGTTACCAATTGAGCATTTAATTTTTAATTTTTGTGTGGATTTTATTGGTTACAAACAATAAAATTGGGGGAGTAAGGCGTCGGTTGCGACGCGTACCGACGCCGTTTCGATCCCGGCTACAAGCAGCATTTTTCTTCGAACAGTCACGGTGTCCGGAGAAAAAGATCGCCATCCCCCACCCGGGCATGGTAGATACCTACGGGTGCCCACTTAAAAATTCTGCCAAACACAAACAATCACGTGTAAAAACTCACCGTTCTAAACCCTACAACCACCACAATACAACCCTAAAAACAGCTAATAGTCATAGATGTCGGGCTTAAGAATCAATAAAAAAAAAAAAAAAACAATAAAAATTAATATTAAAATTATTTCATTTGCGTATTATGTCACACTAAATCTATTACCATTGTCAATAATTGTCATATACTTAAATAACATTTAACATAAATTATAACTTAAAACATAATTTAAACTTTTAAATATAATAATTTAACTTAAATAACATTTAATGAAACAAAAACTAGATACAAAACAATTTATGTTTAAGTACCAACTATATAGTTGACAATCACTTACGCGACAAATAGTGTAAAGTTGTCGAAAAACGATATCTTAACTTTATCGTAGTTTTGACCACGATTTAAGATAGTACTATTTTGACGCACCGTAATCCTCTATTCCACCCATTCTTAAGTAATCCTCGTAGGAACTTTTGACAGCTTGATAATAAATTGAAAGGATTGAAAATTATAAAATGCGTGTCGTTTGAGACTAGAATATTAACTTCAATAAAAACTTTCATGTAAATATTGTGGTATATATTATTATTTGTTTGTTCTCGAAATCTTATGTTTTGAAACACAATAGTTATATTGTTGGTATACGTTGGTGGACAGTAGACAAATATATCAAATAAAAATATTAATATTCGATACCTATTCATATTTAAATTATAAAAAAAAAGAATATTAAGTGTTTATAAGTTTATAAAAATAAGTATACCTAATCACGATTACGAGCATATATTGCTAAGTTCTTAGTTTCGAGTATACATTTAAATTTAATGCATGTGCCTATAGAAATACTAATTAATTTTATCTGACCAGTTTACACCCGATATGATAAAATTTACTTATACTAAATATTGATAAAACGGTAAAAATGTCTTAATAACACGTAGGTAATATAATAATTAGAACTATAGTTACGATATATATCTGGTATTCTAGTGACGAAAAATAGTAGTAGAAACTAGAAGTGATTAACAATTGATAAGGGAACAATATATTAAGTTAAGTAGACGCCTCGTGTCGATTAACGATTTGTTATTATCCTTTTTTCGTGCATACTAAATAATAATATATTGTATGCTTGTAATATCAAAGTATAGAATAAAACTTAACCACCATACATATAGCCATATCGAGTACTCATCATGTCATAACTCATTTTTATAATATATATCAATGAACTGTGAACTCTAACTACGCGTATCTACAAAGATAATAAAATTACGAAAATGTTACCTTTATTTCTTAAAACTTCATTCGTCCTATCATTATGGTACATTATAGTGTCTCATATTGTATGTTAGCAAAAATAAAACATAAATGCTATTATCTTAAGGGGATTGGAAGTGGGGATGTTTGTCTTTGTTTAACACGCATGAAATATAAGAATTCAAATATTGTGTTCGATTTTCAAAGTACTGATTGATTTTAGTTGAGTGATAAGAATTTTGAAAACATATTTGTGTTTGTCGTAGGTCTGACGGTATTGGAAATAATTTTCGGTATTACGGTATTGATTACAATACCGGTTTGAAAAGGTATACTGAAAAACCGAACTGTTTCGGTATACCTAAATACCGATATGGTGCGGTATACCGAAATAATAATTAAAATCTAACTAGCATCGATATTTTTTACTTTTAAGGGGTATTCGATACCGTGATTTTCTGTTTTCGTTTAACACACGCGTGACATAGTATTTTGGTACGTGTTTTTT
>NC_042494.1:98291886-98331067 GCF_005508785.2 Acyrthosiphon pisum | reverse complement strand
ACGTCTATAATTCTATGTCATGCGTGTGTTAGACGAAAACAGAAAATCACGGTATCGAATCCCCTTAATATTGTTTCAAATTATATACTTAATTATATACTATAATAAAGTACTAACTACTATATTATAATCTATATTATTTCCATTGATACTAGAAAGCAGCACTAAAACTTGCACTAATAATTAATACTTAAAATTAAGTTAATTTATGTAAATTCTTGTACTTTGCTTCAATTTTTTGAAAAACATAAGTAGGTAATTAGTAAAACTAGTGGATTTTTTTGAACTGTTCCTATCTATCGGCTATCAACATTTATTACCTATAAAACAACATGATTACATGAATAGGTATTTTATTTCTTTATTTTTCTACACTGCTACAGTATAAGTTCATAGGTGCAAATTGGGGGAGGGGGGCTTTTGGGGGTGCTAAGCCCCCCAAACCTAGGACATACAATTTTAATATGCTATATTGCAATAGTCTGCTTACCTTTAATATATTCAGCCCCCCCAAGCCAAAAGTTGAAATTGTGCCTATATATAGGCTTAAACTTTAAAAGTAATCAATTTAAAGCTAAGTAATTTTAGACGGTTTTTTACGGTATACCGAAAATACCGTCAGCCCTAGTTTGTCGTAATTTGCTTTAGATCGATTTTTCCATCGTTTTTTTTTTTTTTAGGATGATGGTTCTACCTATGACTTATTTATTTATTTATTTTATTGATTTACGCCGTGACAGGCATTAATTTAAGTACAATAATTTGTTGATAAAACTAAATATAACAAAAACAGTTGAATAATAGTAGCAAAGAGAAAAAAAACTATAGTATAATAATATGTGAAATAATTTACTCGTAACTAAAATGTGAAAGACTATGGCTTATCCGTGTATGTCCTCATAATATTTTCAAAAATAGTAGTTTACTGATTGTTGATACGCGTTTAAGTATTCTTTGGGTTTTGCATACATATTATGTGATTTGGATAGTTTGTACTTTTGTAGAGAAAATTATAAAATAGTTCGATTAAATTAAGTACCTATATCACATGTTACTTAATAATTTATTAGATGCATAGAATGTTCGTATATATTATATAGTCATAAGGTATAACACTCGGTATAACATTTTATTTGCTAAATATTATATTTACAAAATTGGCATAAATGAGGTTATGAACCAAACTTACAACTATAACTTATGAACCTTTGGAATCGTTAAATCAAATAAAATAGAGGCTATAGTAAATATTATATTTTTTATTTTTATTTGAATATTGTCAGTAATTTGTTTGCTTTATTATGTTTATGTCCTACCAGGTTTATATATTTAATAAATACTGTTCATTAATTACTGTTTTATTCATTGATAATATACTCCTAAATTATTTAAGTCAAAGGTACTCGAGTGCCTGCTATATTAAGACTATATTATAAACCTGTAATTATAGTGTACACTTAATTCTGAACTTACATTATGTCGACCTTGACACTATCCCAAAAGAATTACATACAATATTTCTGATTTTATTTATGTTTTCTTACTTATTTTCCAAAAATACGTTTTGTTATGTGACTCCAGTCGTGACGAAAAAATTTAATAATTAAATTGTGTCATTAAACTAAGTACAAAGAAGTACTCGTTAAAACGTGTTTAATTTTAGTATCAGGTCTAGTTTTGTAAACTTTACCTTGGAGTATCTCTAATTGTTTTGCAACTGATTAAAATTCTGACATTAGTTATATAATCATATAAAATTAAGTATAAAAATTATAATTGTACATTTTACAAATTGTTAACTGTGTTTTAGTAGGTATACTGCTATTTCTTACAAAAATTAAATTACTAAATTCTTCCAATAACATGATTATTGATTACCTATCAAAACTCAACTAGAAGGTTGGTACTTCATATAAATTTGAGGTTATATCTATAAATATATATCATGATTGTATTATTAATTTGTTTTATACAGTAATTCGTTGTAAATGTATAACAGAAATGACAGTGGTGACAGAATAATATATTTATATTATTTTTATAATTGTATGTACTTTACATCATGCATTCATAAGGAATAAACACTAAATGAATTAATAATAAATTATATTTAATTCAAAACTAGTGGTATTTAAAACTCTTGTTTCTTTAATTTAATAATATGAAACGTTTATAATAATAATAATAATATCATTTTGTATCATTTTTAATTAAAAGTGGTGATTATTTTGATTTTCTCATTTTATTAGATTTAACGGATTCTTATTTCAATGTTTTCCCTGTGAATTGCTGTATTTGGCGCCGAAAGAAAGCTTAAAATATGTTATTTAGACCTTTTTAACAGATTATCAAAAATTAGAATCTACTTGTAGACATGTTATTTTTAAATTTTCACAAAATTACTTTTATTACACTAACTATAAAAATAATATAATATTAGTGATCATCGTCTCATTTAAATGTTGAAGCTTTTACACCTCTAAAAAGTATTATAGACTAGCGATTTTATAATAATTTATAATACTACTTCATCTTATCCGTAATTCTTTATTGTTATATTTTGAACTGTTTATTTATGTTAAAAAAATATAAATAATCCCAGTTTCAACTAAATTTAGTTGAAAACCGTTTTTTTATACATTTATCATTTCCCTCAAATTTAATATATCAACTAGGGTTGACGGTATTGAAATTTGAATTCGGTATTGCGGTATTAGATTCGGTACCGGTATGAAATGGTATACCGCAATACTGGTATATACCGAAAAACCGTAATACCGGAAAACCCTAATACCAAAAAACCGTAATACTGAAAAACCGTGGTACTGGAAAACTGAAAAACACTGAAATGATATACTGAGGAAGTAAACAATTTTTAAAAAACATTATATTACGGTATGTTTTCCGGTATGCACCGGTATTACGGTATACCGTTAGAGCGGTATTTGTGCAAAAACCGATATACCGGTTTTGACGGTATACCGAAAAAAACCATCAACCCTAATAGTAATATCAACACACCACTGCCACATGCAGAGATGAGTGAAGTGAGTGCACTACATCCGGTGGTATATCGTCCGCGCCTATTTTCTCATATTTGAAGTATGAATAAATCACAAATTTTAACATTTTCTAGAGTTATTGTATTGTATATTATAAGGATAAAAACTTGGCATTGATTTCATGCATATTTTTTTAAATGTTCTGGGCACTTAAGAAAACTGAAGTTAATTTACATATTATATTGCATAGATTACAATATTATTCTATTATGTACATGTTATAAAATCGGGTCCACGGAAGTCTAATACATAAGTAGGTTTTTCGGAACAAAATATTTGGAACTCTGACAATATATTCAACCCGTAGAAGTTTTTATTCAGACCTCTTTTAAAAATGTATCAATGTGTGGTTTTGAAAAAAAAAATATTTTAATGAATTGTGTGTGAGGTATTCATTTTTCTTATTTAAAAATAAAGCTATCTTTAAATATTCCACATGATAATTATTTCAGAATGAACATTAACTTAAATGATTAATGATAGGCTAATAACATATATATTTTATATGTATAGCTGCATACAATCATAATATATTATAAAAAATAATATTTAGTATTTACTATTATAGTATTATGTTTGGTGCAGATATATTTGGTTTATAAGTTCACCAATCACCGCGTCTATAGTTTATTGTTATAATAATATTTTCGTATTCTTCTGATTTAGGAAATAATTATTTAAAATGTTTAGGTCAAGTTGAGTAGTATTTTTTGTATGGTGGCAAATTAATTACTAAATAAATTATTTAACTTTTACGCTTGTTGCTATATACAGCTCTTGATAGTATTTATTCAGACTAGAAATCAGTTGAGAGATCTGTGACGTCATTCGTTTTGACAATGCCGATCAATGCATTGGCCCAGAAATATTCGGACAATTAACCCCCTTGGTCCTTGGTCGTCGCCTGTCGGTATAGCTCTGCTACATTAGAGCTCCTGTCCAGACCGATTATTTATGGTGGTATGCCCTCCTGCAGTATTATTTGTTGATGAACTAGTACCAAATCATGATTTCCAATGAATATATAACTTGTAACATTTTACATGTATAAGTATAATGCTCATTGTAATGGTCATCCATAATGGTGCTTATCTTGGGTTAATCATTTTCATTGATATCAATTATAATTGGGGTCTAAATAAAACGTAGTGTATTTTTTTTATCTAGGTGCACAGTTGTACATATGTGATTAGTGATCACTTTTTCGGTAAAAGACGTACTCTTAAAGTAAAAGTTTCATATAGCTCTTCTCTAGATTGGGAATAGAACACGGCCGGACAGGGTTCAGAAAAAAACAGTTTTTTTTTTATTTTTTTAACTGTTTTGAACATGTTTTAAAACAAGAAAAAAATTGTTATAATTTACGTTGAAAGGATAATGGGAAATTAATTATATTAATTATTAATTAATATTAGTTCTTAGTTTTTTTTCAATCAATAGGCCGTAGCTAGTAGGTACTCATAATAACAAAACAGTCGATTATGTGATTATTGATTTACTTGAAAATATATCATATGAAATGTCATTTATTTCACTATTGCTATAGTGTATACTATATGCCTATGTCTCTATATAATATACTAATATACTATACGTGAATGTATATTGCATTTTTTAAATAAATAAATAATTGGGTAATTTGTATGAAGTACTTCTGTAGTCTTGTCTACTACCCATTTAAATAAAACTATAATAATAATATAGAAATTAGACTTTTAATTAATTATCAATAGAACAAAAATAAATTTGAATTATAATTTAACATAATTAATATAATAAGTTGTTATTACTTACTACAAAAATAATTTAAAAAATAATAACATGTATTAGGTACCTTTTTTTTAAGTTTTATAAGAATTTCTAAAAAACATTTTTAAACATATACCTAACATAAAAAAACATGTTTTAAGAGGCTGTCAGCGCACTATTTGTTTTCTCTCCCTGGCTCACACGCAACATAGACAAAATGCATTTACGCAAAATCATTTTTTCTATGTGCTTAAATAATCTTAGAGTAAAGTCACCCATGACAAAAAAGATAGATAATAATATTTTTGAGGGAATGACATATCGATTTGCTAAATTTTGTCTCAAAACAATTTAAACATCATTTAAACATCATTTAAATTTACAACATTTTTTTTATTTATTTTGAAAGTGGAATACGAAGTCAAATAATAATAAAACATTAAAAATATTAATATATATAAATATAATATGATAAAATTTATGACCAGAAGACTTGACTTGATCAGCAGACATACTATAGAATAAACCTATTTTTCAGATCCAAATTTTATTCAGTCGGTACCTTTGATTACTGGAAATCGTCCATAAATGTCTGGAAAAACCCAAAAAAATAATAAGAAAAATCATAGTTCCAAAAATAAATACCAATTACTTACGTAATTTAGTTCTATATAATAGATACGGTGATAAAATGTTTAGTATTTTTTATTGAAATATTAGGCTATTTATAGACATTTCGATTACTTTATTTTTACTCACAAATCATATTTTTATAGGTTTGCTCTTAATATGATGTACTGTTTACACGTTGACTACCGTGAGGGTCATTTTTCTCCCTCAGTAGAATTTCTATGAGGGGTCAATTTGTCCCACAAAGCTTTTTTTTGTCGACTCTTGGGATCAAATAGCCCCTCAGTGACCGTCAAAATAACGCACTATCAGATTCTCTGTTATCTACAGAACAAAACTCTCCAATCAGTATTTAAATATTTACATTTCTTATCAGTAATTAATTAATTATCATTTTTGGTTATAAAATGCTGTGGCAGAACATTTTTCAGACTTGAGGCAAACTATTATTTGACCATCTTCCCTACCACCATCAGGTTTTTCGAACTCAATTGATACTTTAACAAATTGTACAAGTTTATATGATATTTAAAATGTATGATCAAACTAGTGCCCAGTTGCACACCTAGTAACCCACCTACCCACCCATATTTTCCCTGAGGCAATTGCCTAAAAAAATAGCTGTTCAGCACGTCACTGGATAGCACACTGAAATAGGCGTGGCAGTCAACGTGAACCTACTGAATTCATAACTAACGTTAGAAACCGAATTATACCTATATTACACTGAAGCTCCGCTTAGAATTGTTTTACTGAATGCAATTATTTATCATCGGTTTAAAATGCGATACATCCATTACAGTGACCTCCTCATAGGCGATTGATGAGTTACGCTCGAAACCTACTATACAGCTGAGTGAGTTTTCCGCTGTTTTTTTTAGTTCATTGGCCATCGCCGTTAAAAATTTTTAAATGCTTTATAAACATACATCTTTAGCCAACAATTCTACTCATGATCGTTTTTAAAATGTGATTATTATTTTAAAATTACAAATAATTATACAATGTTGGCTTACTTTTATAGGGTGACTGGAGCAAGATGACTGATAAAATCGCCTTTATACGTATATATGAATGACTAAAAATGTAAAGTTCTGTTCGCGCTAATACAAACGGAACATCTAAATTTAATACCTAAGTATAATGAACTATACTGCAGTGGCGTATTTACTTATTTATTTTCTGTATTTCTCAATATTATACTACTTTTAAGTTTTAAGTAGGTATATCTGTTTTCTAAATGTTCTAGCCGTGGTAATTTGCCCGTTTTGATATACTATACGCCACTAGTCGTTCGTGGCATAAATATCGGAAAATAAAAACATATACCTCTATGGTGGTATGGTACACTATATACATATTTGAATTTTCTGTGAATTATTTTTCATGCATGAGTGTTTATAATAAACCCGATAAATAGTCGGTAAATAAAACAAAATTACCATGAAAACTGTAGACTTACCATAGGGCATGGGTTTATTTTTAGTGACTGAAAACATTGTATTCATCTCTGGGTTACATGCTTTAGATGTTTGTACCTAATAAAGAGTTGTATCCAAATATTCATGAACTCTTGAAAATATTTTGTACTTTGCCTGTATCAACTGCTATACACCTGAACGATGTTTTTCAAGTTTTTATTAAGTATTAAGTCTTACCTAATAAATAGTATGACAGAAGTAAATATTTTATCAATTTTCTTATCTATAAGTAATATTTATAATAATCAGGGCTTAAAACCGTTTTCAAAACTATAGGTAATCGGCTCCGTTAGGAGCCGAAATTTTTTTTAACCGGTTACTAGTTATCTTGTTCTGAGAAGTGCCGTTTACCAGTTACCTTAAACCACAATAAAAAAGTGATTACCAGTTACCGCTTTTTAACGGTTTCCAAAATATTTAAATAACCGCTTACCAATTTTAAGCGGTTTAAATACCGCTTTTCACATCACATTTTTTCATTTTTGAATGAACTATGAACTATGAATTATTTATAATGATGTGTTTACACTTTTCATTAAGTCATTAAATGAGTCGATAATTCAGCTCTGCTGTAACGCTTGGTCAGCAACTTTAAATTGTCATTTTTTAATTCAGCGCAAAACTACGCTGCTTGTGATAGATAGCGTTTTTTAATTCATCACAACCAAGCGAACCAAACAGAGGTTCCATCATATTAGAAACGTACTGGTTAGATGCATCATAGAATTACTGATAACACTTTATTGATATTGTTTGTAATCGAATATAAATGGTGATACTAGTATGATAAGAAGAAATTTAAAATTTGTATTTTATTTTTCATCACATACGCGAATAACATAGGTAAACTATACAACAAGACGCCGTTCTGTTGGCTATATAGTAAGTAGTGACGAGTACCATACAAAAATACTGAAAGTGAAATGTTAGTGTTTGTGTTACTTCGAATAAACGAATCACTGAATAGCAAATAATAATAATATTATTAATAGCAGGTAATAGACAATAGTGTAATACTACGATAAGTAGTTGGTAAATACTAAATCATATGATATATATAAATATATATTATATACAATAAGTACTTTGTAGGTCATAAAATATAACCATGTGTCCATGTAGGCGGCATTACGGGAAACGGTCATAGGGAATTCGTAATATTAAAAATAATCAGTACAGAATACAGATATAAATATATAATTTTTAATTTAAAATATAAAATATAATATACCTATATATTATTTTATAATACGCATAAACGGTATACGTAATGGCATTACCCGTATGACATGTACGTATTTACTATTTTCTGTACAATTATATCATAAATTCATTATTTCAATATTACTGATAAAGAGAATATTTTTCTACTAAATAAAGTATAAAAATTAAAAACTATAAACTAAAATAAAAATAAATAATTGGTTATTGGAACAAAAATTTTTTTTCCTCATTGTACTGGTTACCGGGTATCGCTAAAATAACGATTTTCAGAAATGTCGATAATTGGTTTTTGGGATATAAATTTATAAACTTTTGTTAATCGGTTACCGGTGTCCGTTTTCCAAACTTCAGATAAATTAGATAACCGGTTTAGGGTTCTCAACATTTACGGTTTTTAACGGTTTTCGTGAAAAACCGGTAAACGGTTTTAAGCCCTGAATTAATAATATAGCAAATTGTCGTTCACTATTCTCAATAGTGAGCTGTTAGTTTTGATACTAGAGTGAATCGACCTATTATCAAACTTTTAGGTCAGATCATTATCTGGGTCTTAGCGTGAGCGATTTTTCGATATTTTCATTTTCGAAAAAAATAAGGGTACCTATGTGAAATATCAAAAATTAAAAATGCTCATATCTCGCTTGAAAATTAAAATATTAAAAAATCGGCCACACTAAGACCCAGAAAATGTTCTTACCTAAAAGTTTGATAATATCACTCTAGTATCGAAACCAACAGCACACTATTGAGAATAGTGAACGACGATTTGCTATGTCGTGCTTGTGTAAGACGGAGACACCACACACGAGTTTAGCGTCCTTAATGTGTTAGCTTTATTTGCATGTCACCGGTCAATACAATAAACATGCCAGATAAGGTTATCGATGAACTGAGCATCCAAAAAAATAGAAAACGGGATTTTGTATTATAAATATTGTTTTGTTTATCGTATTATTACGGGATTGTCGTTAGTATGAATTTATAATAAATGCTATTAGGTATAATATACAATTTATGTTAATTCTTATTTCACCTTGATCCACTAATCTCAACAAGTTAGGGGATTTTAAAAATGTATATTATATTCGTATTTATTGAGTGTACCTATTATTATATATTTCATCCTCCCCCTATCAAAATTTCTAAAGACGCCACTGCTATACTGTATATGCTACCATAACATTTGCCTTTTACGTATTTTCTGTTAAATATAGATTATGGATATATTAATAAAGGTTAAAATATTATAAGTTAATATCTATATCTATATTCTATGCGCATAATGATAAAATATTAAAATCACATAAACATGGTACATTTTTAAATTAATTTTACTATTATTGTATTCATATTATAATAAACCACAATTATTGATTATTTTATTTTGTTTTATAGAGTCTTGTAGATTGGAATCGACCTATGTTTTGGCAAGTTGGATCATTAGGCCCAAAGTATAAAGAATGGGTGTTGGCTCCTGTTGATCGAAAACTGAGATTGTTCGGCTCCGACTTCATAGAATCACTCACCATTACTTCATGGTATATGGTGCCATCGATTTGGATACCTGTGATGTTTTACCTGATATTTATTGGTTACCAGAGGTTAAGAAGTTCACTAACCAGCACAGTAGATCAAACAATTACTTTAGGTATGAAAAACAGATTATTTTACAAACAGCACCCTTATAATTTAAAATATTTATGAATTGTGTAGTTGCTAAATAAATTATGGTTTTATTAGTTTTTAATTTTTATTATTGTATATGTTAGATACAATTGTATCATCGAACACCTATAAATATTTTAAGACAATATAATAGTATATATTATAGATAATATTTATCTATGGTTTAATTGTATTATTGAATTAAATTATAAATAAATATTTTATCGGCAATGGAATTTAGAAAGCTAACCGTGGGTCAATGAATAATTTAAATATTTAATATAATATATTCAAATTAAATATTTTATATATTTTTTATTGCACATAAGAAATACATTCAACTTGATTTCTTCTCGTGAATATTTTAGATTTTTTTGAAGCTATTTTTTTATGTACCTATACAATTTAAAATGTTCATAAATCTTATAAAATAGATTAACATCCTCCCTATGAGTTTTAGGTCATCTAATTTTAGTATTAAAAAAATAATCAGTTCGCATTTTTATTTCAAATACCTGTTTTAATTTTTTTTATACGATGAGTGGAGTTTTAAATTTAAATGTTATAAGATATTAACTATTGTTTATTTCACGTTCAAAGAATAGCTGCGTATATTATACAGTTTGTCCCAAAGTCCTTTTTTACCTAATTATCTCCAATGCAAATCATTAGAAAATGTATACTATTCAATTTTAACTTTCCTATACGTAAAAGTAGAAAAACAGCGTTTAAATATATTGATGTGTCAGGGTCTAGCAGATGTATATTAGGGCAGTGGGGTGATACCAGACTTTTGGGACATACTATATAATACATATTATATATGTAGATGTTTTATTTATTAACTAATAAATCAATCAAAATAAAACTATTCCATTAATCACTCTTAATTCATTCCGATATTCCGACGATTTTGCTGCCTCCTTGGCGTGTATATTACTTCATAAGATATAATATATTTAAATTATAATTATAAAATAAAATAATAAAATATTATAATGGCGCCTTTTTAATTTTCGTATATCAACCGCTTATATAATATAATTCACCATAGGACTACATATTTTTACTATATTGGAAAACAATAATTGAAACAATAATATCTTCTTACAAAATTGTAAACTTAATCAGTAAGTCTTCGTGGAACCATTTTTATTATAATGTTAGTAAAAACCGTAAAATTTCATAATACTTCTTTGCTTGTACATTTAATTAAAACTGGTTAATAAAGAAAAAGACAGGTGATTATTACATAATTGATTAGACAACGAATACGAACACATTTTTATGATAATATATAATATAATAATATTATATTCATTCAATTTATATAATTTATATATTATAAAGTTTAATACACAGGCTCATTAATAAAATACATTATGAAGTTTAAAATTTTTAAAATACGTTTTAATAAATTAGCAATAACCCAAGTAAAACTGTTCTGTTGAGTATTGAAGTGCCAAATGTTAAGTCAGCCAAATGGGATGCTGGCGAGACTAGGCGATTTTTAGGTCATGACGTCAAACTTCTCTACTCCACTCGTGTAACGACCTACACAATTTATGGTCAATAAAAAAATAAGTTTATGCAATTGGTTGTTTGTAGGTTTTTTTTTAAATAGATATTTTGTTGATCTACAAGGACTGTAATTGTGTGTATAATATAATATTATCACTTATAATAATTTAATCAGTCAATCCTTGATTAATAAATAAAATTTTAACAATAATTTAAGGAATGAGAATTACAATTGTATTCTTAAAAATTGTTTTTCTAAAGACGGATAAACTACTGTACTAATTTACAGGCAATTATCCTAAATCAGATTCTGAAAAGATCTTTGTTTACTCTAAAATAGTCAATGTAAAAACCACAATAATTTAAAACTTAAGTTAGGCATTTGATAATTAGCTGGTATAAATATCAATATAACTAAAAAACACTTATTATTTTGGATAATATGTAAGCATTTGATTTTTTTCTACTAGCTCTATATTACTTAGTTATTTTAGCTACAAACGGCATTCATTCTTATGCACGTATTATAAATATAGTAATTTAATATTATCATTTTTAATAATATTTATATGGTCAATAAACAAATTCAAACTCAAAAGAACCTTACAATTAAATGCTTTTAGTTGGGAAATGGGAATACACACGTTTTTTATGATGATTAACATTTGTTTTTAGTAAATGTACCTACGTATATTTAAATACAAAATAAATACACGTTACATGTACAATGTAGTTATAATGAATATGATATAGCTAACAACACATTCATTATTATACGATTTATTTTCAAAATTAACATATAAAATACAATACAAATTACTAAGTATTAACAACTTATAACTTGGAGTCTTGTATTATATTTGTAATCTTTTTGATCGACAAACATTTTTTATTAAAATCACATGTTAGTCTACAGATTCTATAGAAAAAAACTAAAATACATTTTAGAATTAAGGTTACCAAACAGTTATTTTAATAATAATACTACAACTTAACAAATATTCATCATTTTTTGCTTTTCCTGATTATTAAAAAAAAATACTGGGTAATTTTAATTTTGACCTCCAAAAAGTATCAACTAGATCCAATTTTTTAACATAAACCACCATTAAAGTTGATAGTCAGAGCATTTTTTTCTATTAGAAAAAACACAAAAATAAAAAACAAATCATTTTAAATTCAATACATTCTCGTCCCGCTCAGAATTTAAAACATGCATGTTAATCTACTACATATTATTATTTAATAGCATTACATTTTGAGGACAGGAAACTCCTAATAATGGTATTATGACCTTAAAATATTGTGAAATACATTAAATGGTACAGCCATAATTGTATTTAGAAAAGTACGAATCTGATAAAATAAAATACCATTATTGTACTTGCACTTATAATGACGAACGGCATGTCCGAACGCACATAATATTATTACTTAATAACTGCACGGTTTTATTTTACCGCGAAATAACAATATGATTGTTTACACCATGACATAAACTACATAGTTGTGATCCTAACTTTTTGGCTGTTAGATATTTCGGTTAGCTCATACATGGCGTACATGCGCATTTTTTAGTAAAAATATATAATGTACTCATAATATAGGTAGGCATAGGTGCGTGTCATGATGCTGCGCGGACGCGTACCAAAACCGGATTTTTACGATTAATGTTGCTCATTTTATCATGGTTTTCACATTATACCATCACTGTAAACGGTTAGGTTAAGTGTTGAGTACCACTGTATCAGACGTCTGGTATTATATAACAATTTTGTTATATTACATAGGTGCCGTCATACCGATCGTTTTTGATGGTTCTAATATTATGTTTTTAACTCAATATTCCGGTGCCACATTTGTTAACATTACAGGTGTGGTGTATAATATAACACGGATGGATGGAGTGGTATATCTGTATAACTGACCGATGGGGGTGAAAACAAATAATACCACGATTTCGAGGCAACAAACATATTATTATATAATTTGGCATAGAATAACGTGTGCTCCGCGTGGCAGTGGTGTTGGTCGGCGTACTATATAATATTATTATAATGAATACGCACATAACGAGTGTTTGGCAACGATAATAAATAATAATATTATATTATCACACAACACTGACCTCGCTCGTTAACTGCGCTGAGCACTTGTCGAATGAGAAGCGGCGGCGGACGAGAATACGCGTTCTCGGATCCGCTCAACAGGTTTGGCCGCGCGGCTCCTCTGCCGGCGGCACGCGAGATTGGTCCGGCGGGCGACTTTTATCTCGAGTTTTCCATTCCTGGTGGCGGCGGACCTTATCCGACCTAGGCATAATAATAATCGTAATCGTGCGCGCACCTCTAACCGCGTCGCATCTACGTCGATATGCGACGAACATGCGAACGAGCCAGCCGCCGCCCACCTGAGCTCGGCGCGTGTGTAATAATAATAATATTTCGTCACCCCCCATCGCATGCACCGCGTATTCTTCCCTGTCTCTGCCGCGTTACGTGTATAATAATATTATAATGTAATAATTTTGCTTTGCTGGCGGCGGCGGCAACAGCAGCGACAGAGTTTATTGCGCTCCGGTTATCGGTGTAGAGAACGGGCAGTGGAGGGAGGCGGTGGCGGCGTCTCGACGCGGCGCCTGTCGCCGGTCTGGCGGCTCGTGGCAGACGCCAAGTCGCCGGTCGCGCGCGCAATCCCTGCGGTGGTGGCGGCCGCGCGCGCCCCTTAGCACCACACGCACACGTTCGCGCAAAAGCACGCTGTCCCGCGTAACTGGCGGCGGCGAGTGGCCGTATCGATCTCCCGGCGGCCGTTAGTCGTGATGTGTACACACCGAGCAGACGCCGCCGTCATTATAATATTATTATATTTATATACATGGTACGCGTGTATCGTGGTCGTGCAGTGCCGCGTACACCGCATGACGTTCCACAGACCTTTATTATTGTATATAATATATGAATAATGTCCGACCTGCCGCCGTGTGCTGCGCGCGCGCTACCCTTGTCCCTTCGCCCCTGTAGCACGGCGTTGGTGTCCTGTCATCGCGCCGCCGCCGCCGCCATTCGTCGTCGTCGTCGCTATATATTATTATAATAATATGATATACTGATGCGGTTGACGACTCCCTGTTGAATTTTCGCGCGCGCACACGAGCACACAATATATAATATACAAATACGCTCCGCGCGCGCGTATAATGTTAGATAATAATCGTACTATACTGTCGAGTGATAGCCGTCGCCGAGATGAATCGTGGTTTATCGTCTTGTGTTATTGCTGCTTCATTGCTTCGAACTACCCTCTCCGCGGCCGATCCACATACGGCATCGATTATAATATACGTGCGCGCCACCAGAGTGCTGTTATTTATTGTCGCGGTTATTATCGGGTCGTTTTCGGTTTTTCGGTTGTTGGTAGTTTTTTTTTTTTATTATCATTCGCGATTGATAAATCGACAATTTCTCCGGGTCGCGTTAAATTTGATTTTTTTCCCACTTTCCTTCACCGCTGCCCGACCACCCACCCACCGCTTTATATACTGCAGTATACACAATATACATTTAATGACTCGGAAAATGTGGTTCTCGTAAAAAATAAATTACATTTACTATTACCGTTAATGTCAGATATCTACACCCCGTATCAACCTATAAAATAATCCATATCCATATACATAGTTTATCTTTTTTCCTTTTCTTTTGTACCCATTATTTAAACGCTGCGGATTTTCTTTATCTTATAATATATTTTATTCGTATTTGTAAAACGTTGGGCAATTTCCATTTTCTTGTACGTTTTAATCGACTTTTAACCCTCTTCTTTATACGTTATTAATATTGCAATTTTTACACGAGACGTACGTAGTACGTTATAGATTGACAATTTGGGAAAATAGGTACGTTTCAAACGTTTAATATTTTATTTTTGTATTTCCATTATTGTTTGAAATGGAATATTCTATTTACTTTTTTGGCATCTTTAAATCTGGATGGATTATTTTTTGAGATGAGCGAATCAAATGAAGTTCTGAGTTTACCTATATTTTTATAGATGGAGAATACTACAAGATTATTGGAATTTTTATATCAAAATACATTGAAACTTCTAAATACACCGGATATTCTCGGTCACTGAAATTTTGTCTGCTATTTAAAGATGTTCGTTAGGGGAGGTTTCACTATTTTTTTTTAACTTCCCCCCTAAAATGTAACTGTCAATTAGCGATATTTAATTTAATTCGATTATCGAACTGTATGTTTGATGTATATAAGATATAAACAATATTAAAAACAAATATTTTTTACAAAATTGTATAAATTTCGTTACTATTTGTCTATTTGTAAACTTAAATATAATAAAGTTATACACATAGAAACGATAAACACTTGTTGACATTTTTTTAGTTTTTAATAACAATATTTTGTTATCGTAATTCGTAGTCTTAATCATAATAAAACAATAGTCATAGTATGTTAGTATATATACTGAATTTAAATCGTACTTGTTAATTAACCCTAATTTAGGCACTATCACTGTTTGGTCACTATTTCAAGCCAATTTGTATTCATGAATGATTGTTATTTTAATTATTTTGATTAACTTTTAATACATAACAACATAGCACATGCTGACATGCATAAAGATTTCAATACAATCAAGTAAATCATTGATACAATTTCGCGGACTCTGACTCTGGCCCTGGCACACAAATTGTGGGGTTGAGCCAAATGGGGAAACAACTTACACTGAAAAACAGATTTTCTTAGAATCTTGCATGGTTGAATTTATATGGCGATAAAAACTAAATAATAAAGTTTAATAATTTGATACAATTTTATAAGATATTTATTTTGTTTGTACATATTATAATGATTTATTATTATTAGTTGGTACCTAAATAAGTAAATACCTACAATTTTTTAGACTCCAAGTATAGAACGTTTGATGTATTTTATTTCTTATATATAATTTTTAGGAGTATTTAATAATAAAAACAAATTTATAATCACCTCTCTGCAATCATTGTTATTATGGGTGGCGGGTGTTATGAAAAGTCATATAGCAGGGCGGTAAAATGTTCACACTATCGGGCTAGGCGATTACAAACCACTTACAATAATTCTACTTTAGCTTACGGAGATAAATATTTTCATAAGAAGTTAAAAGTTATTATTTTTTACAAAAAAAAATCTATTTTGATTACAAGTCAAACTTGTGTTTAACACAATTTTACCAATTTAATTAAATTCGTAGACTTACACTGAATAATGTATTAATCAAGATATATATAATTTTACTGTACGTGTGTTGTGATTGAACTCCTAAACAGTTGGACCGATTTGAATGACTTTTTTTGTATTCGTTTGGGGGATGCCCCGGATTGTTTAGATTCACAAATCAAGTTCCAACCAGGGGATGTGCTCAAACGGAGATTTAAAGATTCCCGGTGGAAATTTTTTTTTATAAATGGTTGCCATGGGTTTTAAAACTCTCATAATAATTATTATTTTGCCGTGATTAGTTCACTCTGTTTTGATATTATATGTATCGCAATTACGTAAATTTTGAGCGCATTATACTCACATGTAAGTTACGTACATAAAACAATGCCACGTCTTCGTGCAAGAGGAGGAAATATTGGTCGACAGACTCCTCGGCATTCACAATTAGTCCAGTCGTTTAGGAGGAGTTCGGTGACATACTTGGTATAACTTTGATACTTTAGAGTTAAATTATAAAGTTACGTACAAACAGCACGGGGTCCGCGATCTACCGCAGGTAGATTGCCTACCTGATAATATACTGCTGCGAATCAGAATTTTTAATCCAGGCGACAGAAAAGTTAAGATAAATTTTAAACACCATACACCGAATATTAAACAACGAATTGAACAAAGTTTGAGTTATATAGAATTGGTACATTTAACGAGAAACGAAGTTCACGGGATCAGCTAGCATAATTATATAATTAACTAACCAACCTATTTTGATGAACTATATTACTAATACTAATAGTGTTGATATTTTAAAACATTTTTTTTTTAATATTTAGTAGTGTGCTACTTAGTTTTAGTGGCTAGTACCAATAAAAAGTTTCTGTAGATATTAAATTATTTTGACTCCTTTAAATCTTCAATATTGTGTAATTATTATATAAAGAAATTCTGTTAAATCTACTTTTAACGAAATCTCGAAAACTAAGATACTTATAAAGAATATAGTTTACCATAGAATATTCTTTTAAGTAGCTTCAAATTAATAATTCGTATCATTATTAACATCACTCATTCGTGTCATTTTACGGGTACATAAATTGATTTATTACGTTGTTTTAATATTATTTTATTTATGTTGTTAATTATTTTATTATATTCAATTATCTTAATTTTGTATATATAGCTATATGCCTATATCTTGATAAGCTAATAATATCATGTGGTAGGTATACTTATTTACAATTGATAACAATCCAAACCTATTGTCTACCTTATAATCTGCACGTAATTAAAAAAATTATCGGGTTAAAAAAAAAAGCTTTTCTTTCATTGAAATCCACTGCTGATATACCTAAATACTTTTTTTAAATTAAATGTTCTGAATTTTTTTTTGTTTTTGTTATAGGTAATTTTTAAGATAATTGAAATAAAATTTTAAAGTAAATAACTTACACTCTCTGAACATAATGTATTGTTCAGTTTTGATTAAAAGTCATGATTTCAAAGTAATAGGTACTTTACTTAATTTTATACATTACCATATTGTATTATTGATTCGTATTAGTAATTACTTATCACTTATTCACTTATTCACATATTACCTAATTACTATAATTTACTATAATTAGAAATAATAATAAGTTAGACTAATCAATAAATAATAAAATTAATAAATCTAAAAATCTAAAAATGCTGAATGTCAACGTTTCTTATAATCTAAAATATGCTATTATAATATATTATTACTTATTACCGATTATGTTTGCAAATTATTGTTTTCCCTTGATATCTCTGTCGTCGCATGACGAAATAACAAGGTATGATCACAACTTTGTGATACGCATTAAATCTCTATTATCAGAAATAGGAGTGGGAGTCATCCTCGGCATTTCATTGGTCCTTGATATTATGCTGGTAAATTATAAATTATAATCGATGAAAAGTTTTAAAAATATAGGTATGTATAAGTAATTAGTATTATAACTTATTTAATCATGATTTATTATAATAAAAAATAATTATACTATTTTATATTTTTATCATTAATTTAACAAAGCATTATGCAATCAAAAACTCATATAAGGCACGTTAAATATAAGCCAATCAAATGACGAGGAAGACCCCCACCCTATTCTGCGTAAACTGAACGAAATTTAGTTCGTTGTGATCATACCTTGTTATTTCGTCATGCGTCGTCGTATCTATTTTAGTTTTAGATAAATAGGTACACGTTTGTCTACCTTTTTTTTAAATTATTAGTATGCTTTGTAAGGTGTAACAAGAGGGGTCAAATTTGCCACGGGCATGGTGACGACATGGGTGTGACGTCACAAACTCGTTTTTTTAAACATTTTTTGGATACTGTGAGGCAATGTTTTTGATAGGCCTAGTTGGCGGTCAAACATCAAAAGAAATCCTTGTGGTTTGTTCCACGTCTGTGTGGACATATTTCGGCCAAGTCGCGTTGCATCAAAAGTTATTTTTTGTAAATTTAAAAAAAAATTTTTTACTTGTAATAATCGAAAAACAAATGCTACAATATCACGTGGACACGTATTTGCCGCGCAACACGACAAAAGCTGCTTGGTCTGGACGCGCCTTTACTTTGAATATGATTAAAAATATAGACCATAGATATTACTTACCTACCTGTTGCCTACGGTGAATTTTATTTAAACTTGAACATATTACACAATACTTAATTTAAAAAACATGATTATTTAAAGAAAAAATTAAAAATAATATTTTTTTGAAATTTTATTGAGTTCTTTATTTTGAAAATAAATTTTTTTCCAATTTTTTGGTGCAAATTTAGATGTAAAAAGAGCAAATATATATCATAGTATATCATAATATATCGATTGACACACAGATTAATTTCCTTAAAACACAATATACAAATTTAATAAAAAAAAAGGTGGGTAAGTGGATGTCGCTCTGCTGTACAGTAGGTTACAAGTGGGTCACTGTATAATGGATAGTATTAAATTTGAATTCAATGATATAATATCACTGTATAAGAAAAACGATTCTGAGCGGAGACGGGTTGTCAGTCTAGTTATTAGACATAATAATATTATATATTATAGGTATACTTATCTATATGGTAATAAAAAAAAAGGTGGGTAAGTGGATGTCGCTCTGCTGTACAGTAGGTTAGAAGTGGGTCACTGTATAATGGATGGTATTAAATTTGAATTCAATGATATAATATCACTGTATAAGAAAAACGATTCTGAGCGGAGACGGTATATCAGTCTATGTATTAGACATATATATACTTATCTATGGTATTAAAAAAAAATTGACCTATAATAGGTACCTATAATAAATTCCAAATTAATCATATCATAATATCTATTAGGTACTTATAAGTTATAACGCGTTATACATCAACAAAAAACCGTGGTAAAATCATAGATATATAATAGTATACTTTAGAAGTTTCAAGTACCCACGAATAATATTATACAATCACAACAAAATAACTAAAAGAGTTATCCTAGGTTTTTAATATGTAATTTCGTCCAAATTTGTACTTAAAATGACTATAAAAATAAACTGTTTAAATGTATATTTTAGATTTTTTGGTAACAGAATTAATTACTTACGTGGAATCTTGTTTTAAATTTTTAATTCTTAGATACAAAAATTGAACATTTTATAAATTTTTAAGTACAAAATAATTTTTCAAATTAAAATTTGATAAATTTTGTCAAAATAAAGATCTTTAAATGTTTATAAAAAAAAATTGTGCCTATGTATTTTTAATATTTTTCAACTGATATTGTAACAATATATCAGGAGCTTTGTATTAAATTTATACACTTTTTGGCCCAACAGATAAAACTTTATTGATATTTATAGAAAAAAAAACTAAAAAAATTTAAAACTGAAAATGTCCGTAAACAGCTCAAAAAGAGCCAAAATATTTTCAAAATTGTCGTTTCAAACGATCATAAAAATTTAATTTGACTTTATTATAGGTATTTTTTGTTTGATAAAGGTAGATAATCTTATAAGGAATCTTGTATTACATTTTCATATCTTAGATTTAAAAAGAAAAATTTTTATGAATTTCTAACTCGAAATAATTTGCAAATTTTCGTGATTTTTCCATATTTTGTCATTTTTTGAACTTTAAATGTTTATAAAAAAAAACTGTGACTAACGATTTTTAATATTTTTCATCTGCCTTTGAAACAATATACTAGGAGCCTTCTTTTAAATTTTCAAGCTTTTTTATCCAACAAATAAAATTGTATTGATATTTTTAGAAAAAAAACTAAAAAAAAAATGGAAAATGAAAATGTCCGTAAAGAGCTCAAAATAAATCAAAATATTTTGAAAATGTTATGGTGTATAGAAAATGCTAAGATAAACATTCAGTCAAAATTTCATATATCTACAGTTATTTGTTATAAAGTTACACCAACAACCAAAATCGATTTTCTCGAAAACAGATTTTGCGTAAAAATTCCCGTTTTTCCTTAATTTTTCTTTTGTTTTTCACGGCGCGTTTGAAAACTATTGGAAAAATTTTACTTTTGACCCCCCAAAGTACCAACTAGATTCACTTTCCTATCAGAAAAGGTACTGTTGAAGAAAATCCAAGCACTTTTACTGTCCTAAAACGTGATGACAGACACAAAAATAAAAAAAAAAATAAAAAAAAAAACACACATCATTGTAAAATCAATACATTCATCGTTCCACTCAGAATCTAAAATTTTAATTGAGCATAATATGGATATTAAACTAGATTTTGTTGCACCCGCTGCATAAACATTTAGCGCGTGGAATCATGTGTTGTAAAAAGCTGCTGTTATCGCATAACACTTGTGTGGAATCACGAATTACTAGTTAAAATTTAAAAATATTAATTATTATGTAAATTTATCACTTTTTGGTACCAACATTTTATGTGCATTTAAACTGTTTTTCAATAACTACCCCTCATCATTATATAACTTATATTTTTATCGTAATTTTAACATTTTACTAATGCCTTGCTACCTATTTTAAATTTTAATCGCTTAGCAGATGCATTCACAATAAGTAATAATCAATTTTTTGTTTTTCCTTAGATAATTTTTCGATAGTAACATTGGTCATAAGTTCAACAATCTTGGGCTTACTTTTGTGGCCTCTCATTGAGTACACCATTCATCGCTGGCTGTTTCATCTGCAGCCTCCAGACAACTCACCGTTACTTATAACATTGCATTTTGGCATTCATGGACTACATCACAAGGTATATAGATATGTGTTATATTCTCTCAGTCATTGGGCAGTGTGCTTAAATGCATATTATTTAAAAAAAGTCAGAATATTATTATAATTATAGTATAGTTACATTTTTCGAGGAAATTTATTTAGCAAATAAATAAGCTCTTATTTCACCGTGGTTAACTGTGAGCATACTTAACGTAATTACTGTGTATATTATGTGTACCCAAATTAAAGTGATAGTCTTTCGTGGAATAAATTACTTTAAGTACCTAATCATCTGAATGAAATTCAGTCATTTAACATTTTTTATATTATAAAGTATATAAAAAAAAATGATATTTAAAAAATCTTAATTTTGGTATAGCATGATAAATCTATAGCTATTAAATGTATTATATTAGGTTATTAGAAGTAATGTTGGTAATATAGGGTGGTTTTAAATTCATACGTGCATTGTCATTAGTTTATTATTTGCAAATTATGCTATGGTGAATCGACTCTCAGAAGAAATATTTTTGAGTGGAGCTCATTAGTTATTACTGCAAGTAATTAAATAAATATAATCTTGTTTAAAAATAATCATTAATTTGAAAAGGTGACTTCTGATTTTCAAGATTTATATATAATTAAAATATAACCTACATAATTTTAAAATTTAATCTCTTACAAAACATTATAATGAATCATTAATCTAAATTTAAAATATTGAATAATAATATTATTATTATTTGTAATTTCAACAAGATATGATTACTGATAATGTATTATTTATTACTAATGTAATATATTATTTATTATCGTAGTATGCTTTAAATTTTACTTCGTTAAAATAAAGTTAATTTTTGTTTATTGACGAACCTAGTTGGATCTATCCGATATCCAATGGATTATTTGTGCTTTATGAATAAGAGTCCACTGTCACCCTAAATAAGTTGTAAATGTATAACCTACTCGTATTGCCTAAACATCTAAAAATTAAAAATATTATATATTTGACACCAATATCTTTGGAATTTCATCTCCATTAGAATATTTACAATTATTAACAAAAATCTTTAAAACATTTTATACATTTATACATTATTTATCTATTAATCTACCTACGTAAAAAAATGGTATTATTATGTAATAGAAAATGTTAGATAGTATTACGTTTGTTATCTAGTTAAGAAATTTAATTTCATAGGCAGGTACACAAATTAATTTATTTTCAAAATATATTAATGACAGGCTTCTAAAAGATTAGACAAGGTCATTGTCGTAATGTATAATTATTCATTATTGGCGATTCAAACAGGTAATCTAATTTTACGTACCTACTAAAGATTAAAAATGATATTAGTACAAGAATAAGGTACACAAAACTGATTTTGAACAATATATTTTACATAGACGTTTTAGATTAATTGTTTTAAAATTTTAGTTAAACGTAAAATGTTTTAATTAAAATTTAAAATTACACTTGTATTCTAATTTGTAAAAAATATGGATAATAAAAATTTTTTGGTAAAAAGTAATTGATTTTCATTTTCAATGAAACGATTTTTTGGTCTATTGACTTGTTATTTTATGCTTGATAATGTTAAAACAATAAAATTATCTATGTCTTATAAGTTATAACATTAAAAACATTTACATTGCATATTTATATCCGTTGTTAAATCATCCGATTGGTTACCGTTAATGATTTTAAAGTAGAACGAATTAACATCAGTTTAAAAATGTCGGTTTAACGCCCTCGGGTTTGTCGTAGTAGATAGTTTTAATTATTTAAAATGTTATACATTTTATATAATAATAAATAATAATGTACATAAATATTGCTTTGATATCCTGTATAACAATTTCTTAAAATATTACATTAATTATAATATTTTACTCCGAATAACTTTTTATGATCGGAATTGTTTTTGTATCAACGAATATTTCTAGTTAGATATGTCATTTAAAACTATGAAAATCGATTAGGCAAATAATTTTTATCGATTTATATATTAGGTAATGTTGTGCTATACAGCTATATTATATTGCTTATATATATTTGCAGTAATTTTAATTGGAGTTTTAACTTCACAATTCTACACTCTAAAACTTAATTGTATTCAGGTTTATATATTTTTTTAAATAACTAGGTATTAATATTATAATATATACCGTACTTTAAGGATTTAGTGATAATAATAATTATATATACTTTAAAGTTTAAAAAATTAAGAACATTTTCGTTTACTACATTTTTATTTCTCATACATTTACCATAAAATAATACATTCGACATTGGAACATTAATATTAGTCAATTTATAATGCTATTCTTAAATAATCTTAATGTCGTAATGAATAATATTAGAACTAGTGGGCACATAGATTTATTGTATATGAGCGTGTGGTGTGTGGATGTGTGTGTGTACCTATGTTCTATGACGTTAGTTAATTTTTACTTTCATGATGTAAAATTTCGTAAAATTAATTTCTTGTTCTTAAAGTCCAAAGTACTACGAATATCGTAAATACCGTAATTCTGCAAGATAAAATTAAAGAAATAAATACAATACAAATAAAACGAAAATAATAAATAGGTACCTGTAGTAATATCAATCTGTTATTTTAATACAAAAAATATGATTAAAGAAAAAATAGAATAGTAAAATGATTTTTATTCTGATTTGACTGTTAAATGTGTATAGGAATCCTGTTCTTTAAAACTTAATTAATTTTTTTATAACACATAATGCCTACCCATATTATGTGTTTATATAATATATATGTATATATTTATTTTAAAATTCTATTTTAGCATCAGCCCATAACTATGAATAAATCCTTGTATAATGTTATATGGTTAACATGGCTTATATAGTTATATAACTTATAAGTTATGACATTATAAGTAATAAAAAACAAAAACCGTATTTGTACCAAACTATAATTAACATAACTAATTAATCATAGTTATTACTATGAATATTATTTTTAAATATGTTTATTATTAAGCTGAAAAACAGTTTCGTTTAATTATTACCGTTTAATTACCATTTATTTATGTATATATTTAAGAATTTAATTGATAAATATATGGTAATTTATTTTTTACGACTAAATTACTGATTTCACCTATTGTTTCAAACTGGTTAGTGGTTACACAATATTCTTAAAAGAAACCGTATAATAATTATACTCGATATTATGAAGAAGGATAAACACTGCACAGGTATCAAAAATGTAAAGTGTCTATAACTCTTATTAGTTATTTGTTTGATAATTAATTATGTTATTTTATATTTTTAGAATATTAGGTATTTCAATATACAAATAAACAATGAATACAAATCTAAATTGAGATTATAATATTACGTTTTCTTTTTTTTTATACCAATTGATTACCTCAAAACTCAAAATATAATCATTAGCAATTTAAATAATTAGTCATATCATACGTTGGTGCATCTTTCCGTTGTTTACTCCATATCTCGTAAATTTTACAAATGTATGATAAAAAACAATAAGTATCTATTATTTTAATAAAAGCGTTGCAATAGATACACAAATCGACATATGGCATGAAAAGTGTAGGTGTCTTAACAAACGGGTCTGTGAGGTTTTATTCTTTTATACTATGAATACATACCTAATATATTATAATAAACGCAATATTCCAAAACTTCACAAAAATAAAAAATATTAATATCCGAACGAGGTGGGCTTTATTTAAATGTTAGTGTGTTACCGTTAAAATTAATAATGTGTACATATTATATAATATATTATAGTATATTTGATTACAGTCTATCGATTGTAGTATTGCGTTACGTCATCTAAGGCTAAATACATTTACATTTATTATAGTCTATTACGTATTTCTGTATTAGGATTTAAGTAACGAATGACAATGTTAATCAGTAAACACTAAACATACTTGCCATTCATAAAATATAATCATTTTAAACTATTTCAAACGTTTTATTAGTGTTCTTTTATTAATATAGTTGCAACTTTAACAAATTTACCAATATTTCAAATACTTAAATTGTTAAATTTGTTCTGCGTATTAAAAATTGAATTACTTAATTTATTTTCAAAAAAATACAAAATACCTATCAATTCTTAAATTTGATTTAGTATTTTCCTCTTTTTTGGTAAAAATTCAAAACTTCTGGTATCTCCATCCTATCCAGTTAAAATACTTAAATAAATAAACTCACTTCAATAAATGATGAAAATAAAATTAGACTTATTTACATTATATTACATTATAATTCAAATATAAATATATATATATATTTTTTAATTGTTTCTGAAAAGCATTTTTTACAAAATAGTAAAATACTAATATCTTAATCTGATACCTTCATTTAAATTCAAAAACTTTTCTCTTGAGTTACGGTTTTGTTATAGATAAATTAATAAGCTAATTTGGTATACTTAATTTATATTTATTAAATTCTACCGCTTAAAAAATTTTATAAATTATGGCTGATATTTACTTTGTAATTACTAATTATTTGGAAATAGTAGCTGAAAAAATGTATTTAACATTATATTTATTTTCTCGACGTATCAATCAACGCGTAACTATTTTTCTTGCATTATTTTATTTGATGAAACCTATGATTATTGTTATTTTTATTGCCCCGGCATATACTTGTATAAACATTCGACTATTAAAACTATAAAATAAATTACTTTGCAAATTAACTGAAAAACATGCGAAATTACTGCTGCATGTAATTGTATCTGCAATGCTCAATATATTTCTGCCCTAATTCCTTTAGTTTAACAATTTAAACTTTGATTAGTGATAATGTTAAATTAACATACTTTTGTCTCAAAATAGTTGAATTTTGTAGGTATACATAAAGCACAACATGACAAATTTACAAACATATTAATCTACTATATCATTTATTTCAGATATTTTATTTTTTTTTTGAATTTTAGATTCCGAGCAGAGCGATGAAATGTGTTTTTTTTTATTTTTGTGTCTGTCATAACCTTTTGGGGAGAATAAAAAGGTTTCAATTTTAAACTTCAGTATCTTGTCGATGGGAAAGTGAATCTTGTTTATGTATTCGGGAGGTCAAAATTTAAACTTCTCAGTAGTTCTCAAAAGCGCTGAGAAAAACAAAAACCAAAATATTTAAAAATATACATAAAGTATACTTTTTTTTTACGGTTATTTTAAGTTAAAATTTGGACGAAATTACAAATTAAATAACCAAGAATAAAGATTTAATTATTTTTTTGTAATTTTATAATATTAATTTAACTTGCCACCTACCGTAATAATAATAAGTAATAACAATATAAATATAATATAAAACATCCTAGACTGACAAACTGTCTCCGCTCAGAATCTATTTTCGTATACAATGATATTATATTATTTTAATTCGAATGTAATATCATCAATTACAGTGACCCACTTGTAACCTACCGTACAGCAGAGTGACATCCACTTACCTGCTTTTTAATACTAAATATATAAGGATTTAATCATTAATATAATATATATTATATAATCATTAACAAAGAAAAACTGATCTTCATATATACATATAGTGAATAACTTTTTACCATTTCTTAATATTCAGATACTTATAACAATGAATTACAATTCTACGCGTGTTTTTCATTTCTGGATCGATACGATGGTCCCGGAATTTAGTGGGTTTTTGTGCACAATAAAACAGCAAATAAGGGTAAAGATGCTTTCGGACCTAACACGACTCGTGTAAACTATTCAAAATGAGAAGCAAAAAGCTATATTTTTCCTTGTCTGGTCCGTGTTCAATCGATTTCTCGGCATCCTAGTGTCCTACGTCAGTACCGAGAATCCTTCAAAATGACGACAGTTACCACCCAATCGTATAGACTTCAGACTTTCAAAGTCTTGAAATTTATGGTTTTTTTCGAGCTTTCAAAAGCAATGTGTAAAAAAATCCAGTCAAAATATCTCTGGAACTTCACACCTGTCTAATATACTTTCGAAGGAATATATTCTGCACAATATTTTAGTCAACAAATCGATGGATTTGTCAAATACTAAGTACCTACAACCTACCTACCATAATATCATACATAATAGTGTTTTTGATTTACAAAATTTCTTTGGCACAAATAAAATCTTTCAGACACTCGAGTATTCTATATATTTTTAGTGTACTATATAATAGTGTATGTATTCCAAACATTTATCTTACTTAGCAAATGTTGGTTTATTCATGTCTGCAGAAATGATAAAATAAAATAAATAATATTATAAATCATAATACAATATTACGAACCGTCTTTTTATCAGTTGACTTATTAGTGTTTAGTTTGAGACAACATTATACATATATACATAAATATATTTTGTATGCAAACCGTGCTCACTGTTCATACATCCGGTTCAATAAACGTTTAAATATTACATTACCAAACAATAAACATGTAGCAAATTCTTTACATTTTCATTTAAAACATGAAATTAATATAATTAATTAATTAATTTTAAACCTTAATTTATAAATTTAATTAATATTTTAATATTTTAATTAATGTATAACTCATTGTTACTATTACACGCAGTAGCTTGACAAAAATTAAACTAGTTTTCAGTAATTTATATTTTCTTCTTTCAATCATTTGTTTCAAAGATTCAACTGAATTTATTTGGTGTTTTTCAAAACTTTTTAGTAACCATTACCGTTTTTTATTACATCAAATAGAGTGTAAAATAATGATTGTTACATTGTTACTTTATAATATAAATATTGTAGATACAATAGAATTTACAAAATTATCTTCATCGGAGTGAATATTATATTCATTTCTATTTCTATAGCAAACCGAGCTTTGCATAAGTATCTAGTTATCTAGTTGTGTTTGATCCTGTATTTTTCTATTCATATATAAATAGATGTGTTGTTTAACAAATGATTTTGAATAGGTATATACTTTCACGAACAAAATCGAGTTTTGTTTCTCAAATTTAAATTGGTTGGATGTTTTATGTTTTATATTTTTTATAACTTACCGCTTGCAAACAACTGTTATTAATTGAATATAATTTAATATCCAAATCAAAGCATAGAAAACAATTTCTTATTGAGGTGATACGATAACAAAAAATGGCATTTATTTATTTTTATATAGGTTATATTATATAGATTGCTAGATGTTATTAAATAGGTACATTTGTTGGACAATATACATTGGTTCTGTAAGTATATAGTGTTAAAAATGTGTAGGTTATGAAATATAAGAGCAGTATTACCTAAATACCATTTACCTAGTGCACATCTGAAAAACTCTACATTATAATATTATATACTCTTCTTAATGACAGGATTCCATCGATTCACACGTAATTGAATGTATACGGAATGTACAGTTGATGGTAACGCGTTTGCAAATTATTTTCTATGTATTTAATGTACTAACAAGGGATAATATTATACTATATTACTGCGGTATACCTACTGTCAAAAGATATTGGTTAATTGATAACAGCGAGGACAATAGATTTAGCAGTTGATAGTGTCCGACGATTGATAGGGCACATTAAATACAGTATTTTCAAATTGGTTTTATTTTATTTTTATTACAATATATAAAAAGTGAAAGAGGCAGCGATCTCTAGTCGATGATGGTTACATAATGTACCAGCATGAATCTGAAAGGCTGGAAAAAGCAATTGGTCGTGTGCACAAAATAAAAATAAATTTAATGGTCGATTTTGTGAAAAAGTTAAATAATTTTACCATAAATATAATCATGTTCTTGATGTTTTTAAAATTTAAGTTCAAACCAAGGTCTATGAGATAAAATAAAACGTCAGAAGTACATTCGAATCGACACGCTCATCAGTTCTTAGAGGTGTAGCTCAAGTAATTCGAATATATTAAACACCTATATTATAAATAAGTAATATTTAATTAAAATCGGATTATTATCGCCATTTAGTTTTTCAATTTAAATAGCACAACAACTAATCAGATTATTCTAAAAGGTGTAATCCACTTGAAACAACTTTGTGAATTGTATGATATGAACCTTGTAATCAAAGTTCAAATCAAACATATCAATTAGTGAAAAATTGAACAATTAAATGTACCACCATTAAACCGACCAACAACCACCATCGATAAAAAGTTGAAAACGACCGAGCAAAAAAACGTATCCATGGTGATTATAATAAATAATAATAGAAGTAGGTTGATCTCAAACTAATATAATATTATGTTAGCTACAAATTCAATTTATAGGTACTACTTAGAATAAAATACTTAAAATTGTAATTTGATTTTTTAGCTATTATTTTTTTACTGCTATTTTGGGTGCTTTTTTACATGTAAGTTTTTTGTTTGTGTTTAATATTTTCAAATATTTTAAGTATTTCAAATAAACGTATATGAAAGTTCAATAATTTATGTTATACTGTTATATATCATAAATGCATTATATTCCAAGGACATGGCTCAATCGATTTTATCTCGTTATATGTTTAAGGTAATCAATGTAACTTGGATAAGAAATAGTAGGTATTTCATGATCCAAACAATTCCAAATTATAAAAATATTTTACCAGATCGCTGGCGACATTTATTATTTTAAAATATTAACATTTTAATCGTCCAATGCAATTTGGATATCATAGGTAAAAATATTTAATTTTAAAAAATAGGTAGGTGGGAAGGCGGAAGAAAAATCTAAAGTATAATTTTACATTATTTTCTAAATTAAAATAACACCCGCAAGGCTGTAATGGCCCATCCATTTATTGATTTTACAGTGATGTATGTTTTTTTATTTTTGTGCTTGTGGGACCTTTTAGGACAGTAAAAATGCTTGGATTTTCTTCAACAGTATCTTTTCTGATAGGAAAGTGAATACTGAATCTAGTTGGTACTTTGGAGGGTCAAAGGTAAAAATGTCCCAGTAGTTTTCAAAAGCGACGAAAAAAAATAAGGAAAAACGGGAATTTTTACACAAAATCTCTTTTCGAGAAAATCGATTTTGGTTTTTGGTGCAACTCTAACACAAATGACCGTAGGTACATGCAATTTTGACTGAATGTTTATATGAGCATTTTCCATACACCATAACATTTTCCAAATATTTTGACTTACTTTGAGCTGTTTAAGGACATTTAAAGTTTCCATTTTTTTAGTTTTTTTTTCTATAAATATCAATAAAATTTTGTTTGTTGGTTTATATATAAATTACTTTAGTCGCCTTAATATCATCATACTGACTGATCGTTTTCGCTCAGAATCGTTTTTCTTATACATTGAATTCAAATTTAACACCATCCATTACAGTGACCCACTTGTAATTTACTGTACAGCAGAGCGACATCTACTTACCCACATTTTTTTTTAAATTAGTTTTCGTAAGTTTTTTTATTTTTATGTTTATTTATTACAATTTAGAATATTAAATTAACTATAACCTGTTATTGGTATAGTCAAATGCTCGTAAGTTAAATCGTAACAAAATTAACACGCGACTGATATATAATTATTGTGAGCTTATTAAAAATAGTTAAGGTTATTTTTTTAGGTTTTTGGTGCTTTATTTAATATTTTTAGTGTTTTTCTTTTATTGCTTTATAGAGCTACAAAATCAGAACTCTTCCAATTAAACGTTTTTATATAATAATTATTGATTTCTTAATTTTAAGTTTGTTTGTAAAAAACTAAATATCATATTATTTTTAACTACATATTTGTTTGTGATCTTTTTTATATTAGTTATTGATTACTTGAATGGTATTAGGAAAACTATCAGTTGTTTTACACTATCACTTGTCACTCGTCCCTCTATCTAAACATGGTTCCATATTACAATATAATATATAACAGTCATGTTTACAAAACGATAATTGCTATATTTTCTTCACATTTGTTTATATTATTATCTCCTCAATAATATCAAAATATTTATTTCACCTTCAACATATACGTGCAACGTGCTACGTGCAGTCATGTTCAAATTATAATGTATATTGTCGTCTAGACTCTTCTGTGTTCAAGTCTTATTTTACATATCAAACAAGGTACATTTCCCCAGCCCCCCTCCCCCAAATTTTAAATTAAAATTTTTTTTTAACATTCGTTTGTAGCCGTTTTGTATTGGTTGGTAATCTAATTTTTTTCGTTTGTAGAGATTTAGTTTTTTTTTAAATCAAAATTTTGGTGGGGGGGCTGGGGAAATGCCCAGATTTTAAATGTTCATCTAATTTAGATTTTTTATTCAACTAGGCTTTTAGACTATTTAAAGTTTTTAATTAAATATAGTTTTTTTACTTAACTGTTTTTTATTCAAAATAGACTTTTTTTTATCTAATTTGGATTTTTTTTTATCTGATTTAGGATTATTTTCAACAAGGATATTTTATTTTATTTAAATTTTTTAATAAATAATGATTTTTTATTCAAATCAGTTTTTTTTATTCATTTTAGACTTTTTTATCCAATTTAGATTTTCTAATAAAAATTACAATTTGTCTCGAATTAATTTCAATAGTGAATACAGATTAATCTTAAAACCTGAAAAATAATCTTAAAAACTATGACTAAAATTGAACCATAAAAATTATTAATATAACTGACTGAAAAATTAATAATTATTATTTTATTTATTCGATAAAGATTGTAGTTTTTACTAAAAATCATATTTAACAAAGGCAAGTTGAATAAAAAATCTGTATAATTGGATAAAAAAGTCTAATATGAATAAAAAAAACCATTATTTATTGAAAAATCTAAATTAAATAAAAAATCCTTGTTGAAAAAAAATCATAAATCGGATAAAAAAATCCAAATTAGATAAAAATAAAGTCTATTTTGAATAAAAAAAATTACTTGAATAAAAAACAGTTAAGTAAAAAAACCATATTTAATTTAAAAACTAAAAAATTAGATTACAAACCAATACAAACCGGCTACAAACGAATGGTAAAAAAAAAAACTAAATCTACAAACAAAAAAAATTAGGTAACAAACCAATACAAACCGATTACAAACGAATAGTAAAAAAAAAAAAAATTCAAATTCAAAATTAGGGGGCTGGGGAAATGTACCTTATCAAACACACATAACGGAAAATGTATTGGTTGTACCTACAATGTCAAATTATGTGTGTTTTTTTTTGTGTCATCACGTTTTGGAGTAGAACATTGAATTTAATCTTCAACGTCAAGGGAACCGAATTTGATCTATTTGATACTGTTTGTTCTTTTTATGATCAGTGCCTACTTCTTTCAAACAAGAATGGAATATTTACAAAATATGCGTTTTTATTTTTTTGCAATCCAGATTGCAATAACTGTAGTCACTTTTCTCGGTCAAAAAGTTTAACATTTTTATTCATGATCCCACATTTTGTGTTCTTATAGAAGTCTAAAAATATTAAAAATACATATGCATGCTAATTGTGCACAATTTATTTTATAACCGTTTGAAGTCTTTTGACAAAATTTTAAAAAAATCACTAAAATTTACATTATTTTTTTGTTGCTAGTTAAAATATAAAACGTTTCCATTTGTAATACCTATGACTTGAAAACAACGCCGCCCGCAGACATTTTTCTCGTGGGGGGAGGCAGCAAAAATATTATACACTTACCATAAATTCTGTTTTTTATATCACACCGTAAAAAAAAATTTACAATTTTGTGGCACCTTATCAGTTATCAGTCCTCCTTATCGCCCTTTAAGACTGCTTTATAAAATGCAAATAAATGCAATAAAATTCTATACAAATTAGGTACTATCTAAATGAGCGGGGGGCGAGGCCCTCCCCGCCCCTCCCCTGAGGGCGGCCTTGCTTGAAAATGTCATAATAAAGATCCTCACCAAATATTTTCACATTGTTATAAGAACATTACAGGATATATAATATTTAATATATCAAAAATACACATCGTCTCTAAGCACCCGTCGGTGATAGTAAGCCGAACATGATAACGGCCATCGGCAGTATCGGTGTTTTATCTATATTGACGTCATGTCGTTGTCATTTTACAACTAAAAATATTGTAAAAAAATCAAGCACCCGGCTCGTAAAAAAATAAACTACAATAAAAGTGGGAGTAAATGTGGTGGTGACAGAACGTGTAGTCGTAATTATGCATCGTTACATACGTGATGATTGATTTGTATTTAAACATTATGTTACGTTGTCATGCTGTAAAAGTTGTATATAATAATGAGTTTTAATGACATTTACAGTACCAATATCGATGATTGCTAATAAAATTCAATTTATATTAGTAGAAACGTGGTCATGTATATTGTAATATCCCAACGAGTTGTAGATATTTAACGGTCTGATTTTTTGCAAAATATTACTGTATACTTTCACCTGTTTCAGCGATCGCCATAGTCCTACAATATATTTGGTCTAAAATAGTCCTAACTCCGAATTTGGGAGTATACACTTAGCGGATTATTATTATTATTATCCGTTTCGCGTGCAGAACTTCACGCTGAGCGCAACGACCGACACACTTGCAGGAAATTATTACACTTAAATCATCGAACTCTGTATATTATAACATTCGGGAAATCAAAAGTGGTGTAGCGACTTCTGTTACTTTATGAAACCCGGTGATTGTCGTAGTTAAACAAATGATTGATACATTCTTCGATCGGTGTCTCCGTTGTAATCTTCAATTATGAGACATATTTATCAAAGTAAATGAATTAAAAAATATTGAATACGTCTCTTGTATAGCTAGACAGTGTCCAAACCTTCGCGGCGCAGCCTAACATAACGCCTCACCTCGTCAACCGCGGATCATCGTTGAATAACAACCGCCGAGGAATTTATCAATGCAGAGGATTAAGTGATCCCGATCCCTTGCCGGGCCTTGCATAATACTTCACATGAATATGGTGACCTTAGTGTTGAATTTGATCTGTGCTATTCTGATGACATTGGAATAAAGTTCGATATTAATGATGAATATGCTCGTGGGGAGTAACTTAAATCGGAATGGCCTACATAATGGGGCATGTCTATAAGCATGCAATATATTCAGAAAATTCTCGCCAATCACTTAATGACCTTTGCGAAAAATTTCTTTCTCTCATTTTAAATTATTCATACCAACATATACCATGAACCTACTCACACCATTCTACGATGGCATTGACTGTCAAGTTTAGAAAAAAATAGTTCAACCTATCGAGTTAATAAAATACAATTAATTATATAAATATAATATAACACTGTTATCTTTATAAATAGATGCTGATTCACTCGACTCTTATATTTCCCTCATACTTTTGTATCCAATGTTTTATCGTTGAATTAAAATTGAACGTATTCATTGTAGTGACCTACTCAAAAGGTTAAACTCAAAACCTATTATACAAAGGACCGACTGACTTCGCCAGTTTTTTCAATTCTTCTTAATTTTTACAAAATAAAAAAAAACTATTGTTTTTTGTTGTACGCCGTTTGATATAAAAACTGATGTTACTTAAATATATAATATATTAAACGAAATAGATAGGTACGTGTTCCAAATAACAACGTGGATAACAAAAATAATATAATTGAACTAGAGTCTAGTATTTATATATTAATGTGTATAGTTTTGGTCCTAAAATTGTTAATCCACAAGCGCATCGTTTTAATATCCCGCGCGAGACAAGACGCATCTATCTAAACACATTTAAAACGACTTTGAATTTGTAATGTATTGTTTCATAGATATACCTATGTATACTTTTAATAAATTATATTTACCATAATTTAATATGAAATATACGGACGCGGTCCTATACACGTTTCCGTATTTTCGTTCACTTGGCTGTAAAATATGTAGGTCGCATATTATATTAAGTAGTTATTAAATAATTATTAGTTAATAATACATAAATCGCTCACACTTGGTTTTTTAATAATTTAAACGGCTGGAAAATTCGCTATGAAACGCCCTGACAGATGGCCATCCATTAGCAAAACTCAAAGAAATTACGTGTGTTTGTACGTCAAATGTACGCTGTTAAAACTTTCGACTGACTGATAGCAGTTCCATGTACAAATATATATTTGTATTCCATATAGGTATATATGCATCAGACTTCAAAGTGACCGACCCTTGTTTTATTGGATAAGTCACGCATACCTGCAGCGTTATTAATATTATATTATATTCCTACTATTATAACAATATAAATTATACAATACATGTCCATTGTCCTGCATAGACGTAGGTATAATGTATATGTGCACGTTTTGAGTTTAACAGTAAATAGGTACCTATTTGTAAAAAAAATGCATTCGAATAAAATGTTATACCCTAGATGGTTATTTATAGATAACATTTTATTCAAATAATAATCCCCTACTCTGTGTGTTTTCTGCGTATATAGGCGCAGTTATTTAATTATTTAAAATGTTTTTATGTTGTTTGCAATTACTTATTACTTACATATAATATGTATAATATACACAATACACATAGTATCTAAATTACAAAACTTTGTCATATATTTACATGTAATATAATTTTACTTAGGTATTTCTGTGTTTCGTCGTTAATAATGTATATTGTAGAAGGAATTATGGATTAGACGAATTTATTATATAAACTATAACGATCTAAGCTATACAGATTTACAATTTGTATGATAAATAATAATCAGATTTTAAGGTGAAAAAAGAACGAAGTTATTGACTAAATGCTAAAGTATTACCTATGTAAAATAATTTTCGCGTTTGAATATAAAATCTTCTAAAAACAAATTTTTGTGCACCTTATATAATATAACTAATCAAAAATTGACTGTACCTATAACTATTTTATTATACATACCCTTTTTTTTGCTTGTGTTGTCGAAACTGAGGTGGGGGAACCACTAAAAGAATTATTTCCGCCCCAGTTGCATCGTGTATTGAACAATAATAATAAGAAAAAAAATTCAAATACAAATATACTATATACGCTGTGGTGGCCAGATCTATCATTTATACATAATAAAAAATACATTTGCAACGATATTTGGCGCTATACAACTATCATCAAACTGCCTTGCACGCCCTTTGTCCTCCTTGATGGACAAGATGTCATTTAGTTAACTTATAAAACCCTTTATATGATTCTTCAGCCTCTTGGGGAGTCGTAGCCCTCTCGACCATGTCTGTGGGAAGGTCTAAAAACACAGGTCCACAGAGTAAATTTGGCATATCGTTTGCGGTCAATATTATATATATACCTACCTATAATTATATCATAAAATCTGGTACGTTGAATATCGAAAAAACTACGAGTAATTTGTAAAAAAAAACCCCTAAACTTAGTTTCGTGGATCCATAATAAACATATTCTCGATCAGTGACATCTTTAAAATGTGATGATAAATCGCTTTCATGCATTAATTAATAATAAAATAAAAATATTCCCACTACATTTAACCATTTAAGTCGCATTTTACATCCAACCAGAACCATCATACATTTTATATTTTTTATACGTAGGTATACCGCCTATATTTATTTCAATATAAATTAATATTAAGTGGTACTGTTCCACATATTTTTATTAACAGGCTATTCATATAACGAAATAATATTAACAATTTACAATAAAGATTTTTGTTTGTTTTAATGATTTCTTATGATTAAACACGTTTACGTATTTTAGTGTTAACTGCATTTTTTGCATATAATCAACGAAGTCCGTATCGCACTTGAAAGTTGAAATAGGCCTAGGTATTGTTGTGTTACAGTCAAAAAGAGTTTCACCTATAAAAATATTGCTATAAAAAGGTTAACGATTTAATTAAGTTTATATATTATATATATATATGGTACATGAAAAGTCTTCCGAAAACCATAATGGCTAATTTCGATTCCTGAGATAAACTTTTTTATTTTACCCTTTTTCACCTGCTACTTACGGTATTCAGCGAACCACTTAATTTAAACTTTAAAGTTAAAACATAACGGAAGTCGTTTTCGTAAAATATTTTTATTAGTATATTGCATTATAATTGGTCGATCATTGAATGCGACGATTTACAAAAGAACTGTGGATATTGGCCCGAACTCTCAGCGTACTCGTGGTGTATCCTATGGTGGATTTAGGACAAATCCAATGGGAGAGCCAAAAATCCAGCTTAAATAGTTTCGAGGTTATTATTCAGACCCGAATTGCCATAGATCATTATAATAAATTGGGCTGAGAGTGGAAAGAATTACCTATCTGATATTTTTTAAATTTTAATCGTGATTTTATTCCATAATACGGATTGTTTTGTTGTGTTCTACAAACAGGTGCCATTCGACGACCGACGGTTATTGTTCCCGCCGGGGCCGGCCGCAGTACTAATATCAGCTGCGTACGCTATATACCTGATGCTGTTTCCTCATTGGATGGCGCCACTCGTATTAGCCGGCATGATTGCGGGTAAGTGCAGTAAAATGATAAATATCATCAAATCGGTATATATATAAGCTATAAAGCCTCGCGGATGTCATCATATTTTAAAGGTTTAAATGCAAGCAGTAGTGAATTTAAGAGAGATGCCAAAATCTTAGGTTATGTCGACCCAATTAAAATAGATAGCTGGTTAACAAGGATTTATGAGAAAATATCACTTCAAGGATACCCGTACTTCGATATTGCTTTAATAAAGCTACTATACTCCATTCCTAATAAGAAACATCACGGCGGCTACAGGCAAAACCGGTTTTGCTACGTAAAAGTGGGTGTTTCTTATTTGGAATAGAGTATATATATCAGGGCTTAAAACCGGTAACCGGTTTGTAACGAAAACCGGTAAAAAACCGTAAATTTGAGAACCGAAAACCGGTAACCGCTTTTAGTTTTTGAATGCTGGAAGCGGTTATTGGTTATCGGTAATCAAGGTAAATATCTAAATGTTAACATCAAAGCGGTTACCTCATATTTTCAATCCCGGTTTTATAACCAAAACCTATTCCCGACCAAAAAAATGAACGGTTTTTTCGTGATACTTAGTAATTGAATTATGTCATGAATCATGATTACATTATTGTTGAATTTAATTTTCCAGCTATTTTTAAATTTTTTTCCCCAATTAATTGCCGTCGAGTATTGCTTATCTGTTGTGAATATCATAAATATATATTATACATATATAGAGGTATAAGTGTATAGCTATATATTATTATACCGTCATAAACGATAAACATCGTCGTCCTCGTGCGCTGATTCCTAAAGAAATAGTTGATGGAATAGGGCCATAGGGGCTCAGTCATGTATACTCGCGCCGGCGAGAGAACGCTTTTGGGCGGCGACCAAAATTCGTCCGATCTCGCGCATTCCCACCACTAAACCTTCCCGAACGCTGGGCCGCCGCCACCGTCGTCGGGCCGCCGGTCGCGCGTAGCGTGTGGGGGAATTTACGGCGGCGCAC